>NW_027642877.1:75000-87500 GCF_032717465.1 Coenobita brevimanus
ATATGGGGTAACATTTAAGTTAATTAATATACAGGGGTTAAGTAGACATAAGGTAGTAGAGGTACAGCAACTCATATCAGAGAGTCAAGATATTGTATGCCTGACAGAAACACAGCAAAAATATAATACTATTGACCTAGATAATAACATAATGAAGCATGAAAGCATGAGAGAAATAAAGGACAAAAAAGGAGGAGGTATAATGGTGCTGTATAAACAAAACAGTAACATTACTCTAAGAAAAGACACTCTGAAAAATAAGGATGTACTTGTACTAAAAGGAAAAATATTAGATCTAAGCATAAGAATGATTATAGTATACTTTTCTGTAATTAGGACAGAAGAAGACAGAACTAGAAATTTCTCAATGAAACAAGAGATTGAGAAAAGTATGAATGAGGCAGAGGATGGGGCTCTAATAGTCATGGCAGACTTCAATGGGCATACAGGTATGTTAGGTCACCAGCAGCTTGACATGAATGGAAAAATAATCCTGGACGGGATAAATGAATATAAATTAATCTTGCTTAACGGTGATAATAACTGTTCAGGTATTTACACGTGGGCTAGAAATAATCAGTGTAGTGTAATTGATTACATACTTGTCAATGGGAAAATGTACAACTACTTCCAGACCATGAATATAGACGAGAAACAAGACACTATAGATATCACTGATCATAATCTGATATGTGCAAGGTTTATAATAAAAAGAGAAAGACAAAACTTCAACAAACAAGGAAAGTGGGAAACAGTGGAGTATTATAGGACAGATGAGATATCACTACAACAGTATGCAAATAGAGTGGAAGAAAAACTGAATGAAGTCAGAGTTTCCAATATAACACAGATGAATACATTAATAGAAGAAGCTGCCAGCGAAACACTAAAAACAAGATATAGAAGAAAGGTAATTGAAAGGGAAAATAAAATAATGGAGCCTGTTTGGATGAACAATGAAATAAGAAAGGAAATAAAAGAGAGGAAAAGATTGAATAGGCAAAAAAGAAACATACAAAATCAGGATGAAAGAGACAGAATATATGAGCTCTATAGGCAACAAAAACAGAAGGTGCAAATCCTCATTAGGAAGGAGATGTTTAAACATGAACAAAAGCTCACAAAAGAAATAAAAGAAAGCAATGAAAAGGGTAAACAATTGTGTGAGGCTGTTAATAAACTAAGAGGTATAGACAAAAAATTAGACAAGTTAGCAATATACAGCCAAGAAGGTAACAAACTAAATGATATACAGGCTAGTGAGGAAATAATACAATTTTGGGACAAACTCTATAAAAAGCATGAAATAAATGAAGCATGGAATAGTGACACAAGGCAAGAATACATTAACAAGCTGGACTTAGAAAGTAATCTGAATGTAATGAATATAGATATACCAATAGGACACAATATAGAGAGAACATATGAATTCCCTCCTAGTATAAGAGAACATATGGACATGTGCTGCAAAGTACAAAGCAAAATAAAACCCATGGAATATCCAAATATTACGCAAGACCAAGTAAAACATTGCATACAAAAGCTATAAAACAGAAAAGCCCCAGGACCAGATCAAAAGAAGCCTGAACTCTACAAAGTCCTGATAAAAAGTGAGCAGTGTATAGAAAGCCTTACAAACTGCTTTCAGCACATTATAGATGATGGGACAGAAGTTAAGGAATGGGTATGGTCAAATACAAAAATGATAGAGAAAACAACTAAACCTACATCAGACCAGCTCAGACCAATAGCGTTGACCAATATTTCGTACAAAATATGTATGTCACTGATAGGAAACTTTGTGGATAGCCATATCACCATGAATAACGAGGCTAAAGAAACACAAGCAGGCTTCACAAAGGGAGCTAAAATAGAAGACAACTTATTAACCTTACAATACTGCATAGAGGATAGCTACCAGAAGGGAAAACCTCTTATAATAATATCCATTGATTACTCACAAGGCATTTGACTCAATTAAAAGAGAGAAAATAGTACAGGCACTAATGCGATACAAGGTACACCCAAAGATAATAGATACCATTGTTAACATATATAAAGAAGACAAAACAAAAATAAAAGTAGGTGATTCTGAAATAGAAATGGACATAACTAGCGGGATTAGACAAGGCTGCACAGGTTCAACAATATTATTCAAATTAATAACCAACCTGATAATAGACAAATTGGAAGGACAAACTATTGGCTTCATTAATGAGAAACTGAAAATAGGAGTACTATTCTTTGCTGCTGATGGACTGCTAATGGCACACTCGATAGAAGATGCAAAAGACAGCCTAAAAACAGTAATAGAATATAGTCAAGAATGTGGTCTAAACATAAATAGAACCAAAAGTAATATCATCATCCATAATATGAAAAACCAGCCAGATGAAATAGAAGGGATAAAAGTAACTGATAATATAAAGTACCTTGGATTACAGATAGATAACAAAAGAAACTACTTCAAAAAACAGAAGGAAATGATGGCACAGAAAGCTCAAAAGATGGCAAATATTACATACTCGGTAATAGCAAGGAGTTGTAATAAAGTCATGATAGGTCAAACCTACTGGAAAAATGTAGCCGTACCTACAATACTTCATGGGTCAAATATCATAAATTACACGGACGCAGAAATTGAAAAGCTACAAAGGATAGAGAACGGAGTATAAGACAAATATTAGGAGCACCCAAGTATGCAGCAAACTGCACACTAAGGGGAGAGATTGGAGCATCATTAGTTAAACGAAGAATAATCACAGGTAGATTAGAGTACACCAGGGGTATTCTTCAGGGCAAAAATGAATTACTAAAAACTATACTAGAAATGATGAATATACAGAATATGAACTGGATGAAGGAAACCAATAAGTACAAGGAATTAATAGGAATAGCTGACAGAGAATTAATGATTATGACAAAAAGCAGACTAAAGGAGAAAACAATGAATTGGGACACACAGAAATGGAAGGAGGAAGTATCTAGGAAAACAAGGCTGAAGATATATAAAGAATGGAAAGAGAATATCAGAGAAGAACAAGTATATGATAACAGACCAGCATCAACAATCCTCTATAGAGCAAGAACAAACTGCCTGCCATTATTCAATAGAAAGAGACATGAAAATGGAAATACAGAGTGCAGATTATGCAGTGCAGAAAAAGAAAATCTGGAACATTGTATGCTCGAGTGCACAGTGTACAATGAACAGAGATTGAATGCTGTGGAGTTACAAAAACCCTACATTGAAAATAAAGAAGAAATAATTGGAAATTTTTTATTTAGTGACATAAACATTGAACAGAAAAAAAGTATCCTATATAACCTCTGGGAAATAAGAAAAAAGAAATTAATGGAGCAAAACACAACGTAGTGAATGATTGAAAAGGAATAGAGTTCAGGAGGTGCCGTTGAAAAGGCATTACCTACGACAATCATCTGATCTGATCTGACGTCAGGCGCGTCCCCAGCCCGTCTCTTCTGGCCTCTCGTCCCCAGCCACTCTGTCTGTCTCTCTGTCTCTATCTGTCTCCGTGTCTGTCTGTCTCTGTCTCTGTCTGTCTGCCTGTCTGTCTCTCAGTCTGTCTCTCTCTCTGCCTGTCTCTATGTCTGTCTGCCTCTCTCTCTCTCTCTCTCTCTCTCTCTCTCTCTCTCTCTCTCTCTCTCGCTTTGTCTGTCTCTATCTCTGTCTTTCTGTCTCTCTCTCTGTCTTTCCCTCAGTCTCTGTCTCTCTGTCTCTGCCTGTCTGTCTCTCTCTCTCGGTCTGTCTGTCTGTCTGTCTGCCTCTCTCTCTCTCTCTCTCTCTCTCTCTCTCTCTCTCTCCCACGTGTCTTCACTGCCTGAGCTTCTCTAGGGACAAGATAGGTAGGTAGGGCAGGGTAGACTAGGGTAGGGTAAGGCAGGGCAGGGCAGGGCAGGGTAGGGTAGGGTATAGCAGGGCAGGGCAGGGTAGGGCAGGGTAGGGTAGGGTAGGGTAGGGTAGGAAAGGGTAGGGTAGGGTAAGGTGGAGTAGGGTAGGGTACGGTAGGATAGAGTAAGGTAGGGCAGTCCAGGGTAGGATAGGGTAGGGTAGGACAGAGCAGGGCAGGGCAGGGCAGGGCAGGGTAGGGTAGGGTAGGGTAGGGTAGGACAGAGCAGGGCAGGGCAGGGTAGGGTAGGGTAGGGTAGGGCAGGGTAGGGTAGGGTAGGGTAGGGTAGGGTAGGGTAGGGTAGCAGAATGACAGAAAGACAATACTACAGCTCTACACCGTTTCCATGGCACTTCTTCGTGATTAGCGCCATATTCTAGTTTTAATCTCCTTTTCACTGGCGACTTATCCTGCATCTTTTACTTTTATTTTTGAGAGAGAGAGAGAGAGAGAGAGAGAGAGAGAGAATCATGAGAATGGTGTGTGTTGCATCAGCTGAGTTGAGATATTAGTGGGTTTTACCTACCCCCCCCTCTCTCTCTCTCTCTCTCTCTCTCTCTCTCTGACCTAATACCTCAATGTTGTCCCTTTTTACACACACACACACACACACACACACACACACACACACAAAGGTTTTAACCTGACCCACATTATCGTTCTTTTGCAGCTGATTTCACGTAGTTCAGTGGCAGAAAGAACAATGCTATGGCTGTACAACCTTTCCACAGCACTGCTTCGTGATCAGCATCATATTTCACGTAGTTCAGTGGCAGAAAGAACAATGCTATGGCTGTACAACCTTTCCACAGCACTGCTTCGTGATCAGCATCATATTTCACGTAGTTCAGTGGCAGAAAGAACAATGCTATGGCTGTACAACCTTTCCACAGCACTGCTTCGTGATCAGCATCATATTCTAGTGTTCATCTACTGCTACAACTCAGCAATCAGGATGGAAAGAGGGGAGTTTTGGGCCAAGTTTAGAGTAAAAAGAGTATAGTGGAGAATACTCATACTCTTACCTTGGTTAGAGTGAGGCGTTTATGTGTTACCATGGCAACCTCTCCACACTTCACCACACCACTGCAGTTACACACACACTCTCCCTTCCCCACCAACAAGCCCAGTCTTAGAATACTTGAGTGTGTGTGTGTGTGTGTGTGTGTGTGTGTGTGTGTGTGTGTGTGTGTGTGTGTGTGTGAGGTGGATGTATTGTGTGTGGGATTGGGTGACGAGTGTATGGTTTGATGTGGATCCAGTGTGTGTGTGTGTGTGTGTGTGTTTCTGTCTGTCTGTTAGTTCACTACTCGTCAAAGAACCTCTGCATGAGAAGACATGCTTTTAAAGTTAGGGCACAAATGCAATGTGCTCTGTAGTCATCTACACTAATAATAATGTCACGCTTCGTCTCCCCTTTGTGTCTCCTTGCCTTGTATCTGTCTGTCTTCTGCCTGTCTGTCTCTCTGTCTTCCTGTCCCTCTATTGCAAACCGCAAACTTCTCAACTCTCCACAACGTCCTAGATTATCATTGTATCAAGCAGTATATTATTTTTTCATTGTTAAGTGGCCCAAATTTTCGTCCTTATGCAGCTTACTTCACATGGGTCATTGGCAGAAACGGACAACGCTACGGCTCCCTTTCCATACCACTTTTTTGTGACTTACATTTTCTAGCATTAATCTATTGCTACAACTCAGCATTAGGGTTGGAGGGATGGAAAATTTGAGCCAAGTTAGAGTAAAACGAGTACAGAATTATAGTCGTGGCGCGCGACTCTGAGGTGGATATTCTCGTGGCCTGGCAACTACCATTCAAAAGTACGTCTGATTTCGTGTATTATATGAGACGCATGTGATTCGTGTATAATATGCTCGTGTATAATAATAATATTCGTGTATAATATATTCGTGGTTAATATTTTGATTCGTGCATAATATGATACGAAATCGGTCGCACTTTTGAATGGTAAGTTGCCAGGGTACGATAATGACAACCTCAGAGTCGTGCGCCGCGACTGTAGTAAAAGCCAAACAGCATACCTTTGGAAGGTGCAGCGGGAACAAGGCGAGATCACAGGCAGGAGGACAATGGCGGGAAAATCCAGCAAAATCTAACCACCAGCTTATGAAGTGACGCCAACAACACTCGTGCCTCACAAGCGGTTCAAAATCCAGTCCCCTTTATCACTAAACACCTGTGACTTTAGAGTATGGTAACAGAAAATTAAATAATTGTGTAGACGTGATGTACTGATGCACTCTCTCCACGGAGTCTACCTCTGACCTACTGTTTATTGCTTCTTCGTCACAATGCTTCGAAACTGATGAGTCTCTGTCTCGGACATGATGGGTGGCCGAACCTTTATCCTTGTCTTCTAGTCCTGACCTTTTACTGAATGCTGTAAATATCGAATTACTTCATCCTAACCTAATTCAAAGTCTAATGACAGAGATGGTCTGCTCGCATGACTTCCCCGCGCACCTTTTGTGACACCACAGACTAAGTCGGGCTGGGCTTTCTGTTCAGGGAAAACCAGTAAAATGGATGGGTAACTGCGAAAAATTAGTCAGTGTCCGCTGACTCTTCCTGCTCAGCTTCCAGCGACAACGTTCCCCAGATATAAAGGGCTTGTACGGAATGGTTTATTCAAAATCTAAATAAAGAATAGGATAATCTGCTGACTTTTTCCGATAATTTTGCTAACAGACAGGCAGGAAGACAAAGGCAGACAGACAGGCAGGCAGGTAGACAGGTAGGGAGGCAGACTGATAGACAGATATATAAACCTGGCCAAACACGTAGCTTCATCGGGCTTTCTCGGTTGGCTGTAATAACACCCCCGAGTAGCAGAAAAAACGATTGCTGTTTTCTGGTCGCTTTTGTCATTACACATTTTGTTTTCAGCCATACTCGTACCAGATCACGTCAGTTAACAATGATGTGCGTATTTGGGAATTACTAAAGCTTTAGTTTCATTCTGTATATGAGAGGAAAAGGCAGTGAAAACATCGATGGTACATCAACAGTCTGATACCACAGCCTACTCCTGTTCGCCTCTGCCTGGGTTTTTTCCTTTAACCATTTTTTCCCCGAATGGAGCGTTGTGGCAGACTCCTGTATTCCATAAACTAACATTTTATTCATTCTACGTACAGTGTGCTTAAACGTGAACTGATTTTGTCCTATTGTGCGAAAACATTGCACTTCACTGGCCACGAGCCTTTAGGTAAGGAGATTTTGGAGTGATGTAGGTGCTGGGATCCCTCTGTATCTTGACTACTTTTGGGCTGGGAATTTACTGTTATTATTATTTTCATTATCATCATTATTAGTTGTAGTAGTAGTAGTAGTAGTAGAAGCAGAAGTTTGAGAGATCAGCATTCCAGATTTAACTGACGAATACAGTGGAAACTTCAGGCTAGCGCTGTTCGGTAGAGTTACGGCACCTGAGTAGTGACTGGCTTGATCGGTTCCTTTTAATACAATAGACGACATTTTGAGCATTATTTCAGCTCTCGGTGTCAATGCACTTCAAAGCTTTCTCATTTTCCAACCAGATTTTCATATAGTAACTTGTCTTAAGGGTACTACTGAGCCTCCATGACTAACACAGATAGTGGAGTACCAACATATCCAGTACTCCAATGCTAGGGAGGCCATGTGGGGTGCTTTTGGTCAGGCCTGAGTTCGCTGGCTTTTCTTTGGTTTGTCCTAAATTCTGGCTTCCTCAGCTCTCCAATTATGTACTCAGAGAATTTTCACAGGATGCTTATCTAAGTAGACTTGTTATTTACGGCTAATATTTAAGCCTGGTAATATTAAAAGAAGGTCATTGTACAAGATTGAGGTTATTTTTTTGATGACATGCTCAGGTTAGGAGAGAAACTCAGACATAATTGTATTTCACGTTTATTTATATCAACATCTACACTTCGTGGCTTTGGAAAGACAATGTTAGGTCGTTTTGAAGACTGGTGAGCAGAGAGGGACTGGCGGGGATGTGTGGTGGTGTGGGGCGGGATATGGTGACATACTGCAGTAAAGAAATGCCACATAGCTCTCTGCTGGCTGCTCCTGTTGCTGGCCGCTCGTCACCCCTGCGAAAGGAATAATATCTTAGTTAACCTTCACTGCCACAGATCTTTCGTAGGTTAAATAAAATCGTCTTGAGATAGTAAGAAAAAAAAAAACTATGATCTAGCATTAATTGGGTTAGTAATCGTAACACAACCAGGGTCTTGTGTATCATATTCTACTGCAAGTGACTTTGGGGACCTTGTGAGGTGTGGCTGTGTGGAAGTGTAGCAATGTGCAGGGGTGTGTGTCTCACAAATCAAAAAGAAAATATTAAACAAAGCATCAGCCTTCAACCAAGCATATCCCAGACAAGAAAACAACTACACTCATTCACTGATGCGAAGGTTACGGCTAGAACATCGCCCCCTTCCCAGTATAATCGACGAACAAAACCAAAACTGCAAACACTGCAACGCAAACTCTCCTTTTCCCCTACTACATTATCTACTAAAATGCCCTGCAACCGAACTACTCAGAGCGGCAGAATCTACCCCAACCCACACATCCCACCCACTGAACCCTCCGCCACCCCCCCCCCCTCGTCACGTCTTTACAGCTGTCCATCTATTGCCAGACGCCTTCATCCCATACGGGGTGACCACAAACAAATCGCCTCCACGTCGCCCTGTTCCCCGCCATTTCACTGTCCTGCTCCCAACTCACACCCCTCTCTCATATACCTCTCCATCCCTCCATCTCATCTTTGGCCTCCCCCTCCCTCTCTCCCCCTCCACCTCATTCACATACATTCTCCTCGTCAGTCTCTCACTCGCCATCCTCTCCACATGGCCAAACCACCTCAGTGTGTCGTAGATGCTGCACCTAAATAACGCTCACCCCTTTAATACTCCAATTCTAATCTTTCTTCCTATTTTCCCTCTTCTTACGACCTCCTGTCCAACCACACACACCGACAGGGCCATAATCAAGGCTCGGTCTCCTCTATAGGCGGAGATAATCTATAAACAACAACAACAACAGTCAGGTCCTCGCTCCTTCACCAGGCGGCCAGGAACAGGTTTGGCCAGTAACTCTCTCTCTCTCTCTCTCTCTCTCTCTCTCTCTCTCTCTCTCTCTCTCTCTCTCTATATATATATATATATATATATATATATATATATATCTACCTACCTCTCTATCTATACCATCATCATCATCATCCCCCTTATCCACCTCTCTCTCTCTCTCTCTCTCTCTCTCTCTCTCTCTACCTACCTACCTACCTACCTTTCTATCTATATCATCATCATCATCATCATCATCATCATACCCCTTTATCCACCTCTCTCTCTCTCTCTCTCTCTCTCTCTCTCTCTCTCTCTCTCTCTCTCTCTCTCTCTCTCTCTCTGATTTTTGCTGTTGCCTAATGATGTGAAACCGTGGCTGGGACACGTTTGAATTACCCTGGTGTTTAGGCTTGTGGTGGTGGTGGTGGTGGTTCTGGCAGTTGTGGTAGGCAAAGGCAGTGGTAGTGGTGGTTTTGGTAGGGGTAGTAAAGAATGAAGGTAGCTGTGGCAGTGACTGTGGTGGCAGATGGGGCAGCCAGAGGGAGGGGGAGGCCAAGGATGAGATGGAGGGATGGAGTGGAGAGGTATAAGAGAGAGGGGGGGGGGTGAGCTGGGACCAGGGCAGTGAAATGGCGGGGGAAAGGGCGACATGGAGGCGATTTGTTTGTGGCCACCTCTTACGGAATTAAGGCTTCTGGCAATAGATAGATGATGAACAGATAGACCGTCAGATGTAAACAAACAGTACAGTGGGGGTGGTAGGGAGGAAAGGACAGCGGTCAGTTTGAATTTCCCGTCATAGATATTCGCTGCCCTGTTTTTTACTTTTGCTTCGGCCATATAACTTTGTGTGTGTGTGTGTGTGTGTGTGTGTGTGTGTGTGTGTAGTTGTAGATGAGTGGTAGGGAATGAAGATGGTAGAAGTGGCTTTGGATGTGGTGGTTGTGTAAAAGAAACGTAGTGTGTGTGTGTGTGTGTGTGTGTGTGTGTGTGTGTGTGTGTGTGTGTGTGGCTAAATATGGTCGATCGTCCTGTTTTAAGGTGTTTGTAATTCATCCCTAATAAAATAAAAAGAAAAAAAAAACTCAAATTCTCCCCCGTCTCTGTCATTGGTCCTCTCCCGACTTCCTCCTCTTTCCACTTCTCTCTTTATTACCTCTCTTCCTCCTCCATCCCTCTCTCGTACTCTTTCCTGTCCTAGGTCATTCCCTTCTCTGCCCTCCAATTCAATCAACCTCCCCGCTGGCAAACATCGTCTACCCCCAACACCCCCGCGGTAGAGAAGCGACTGAATGTCAAAGCATCGCATCGTCCAATGATCAATCGTCATCGCCGCGTGAGGGCAGCACCTTACAATGTCACCTCCATCACATTGCCTGCCTGTCATCGCCGCGCGAGGCACTAAACAGACACATACCCTAAAGAAAAATACAAACGTTCAGGCCTATAGCTTCTATTTGGATCAGAAACAGACAAGATTTTATTCAGGATTAATGAAGAGACTAAATTCTTATGGAAGAGGTGTTGCAAAGCCTCTACTACTTAACGTGAGGCTGGTAGGTGCCGTCCCTGGCTCAATTACGTCCCACATCGGCAATACACCCTCCCTCCCGGCGTTAGGGAGGCAAACTGAGGTTCCTCGTTCGTGGGAGAATCATATGATAAATAGCAAACATGCTAAATACGGCAAACAGAAGAAATTCGCCCAATTATTTCCAAATTAGCATAGCAAATTCACAAACTTCCTTCCTAATATAAATTCTACAACCAGTCAGAGTCCTCACTGTACTAAGATTTTATGCCTTGTCAATCCCATATATATGTAAAAAAATGTTTTAAAGATATATTAGTCTAAAGAAGTTTTGTCGCAGAGCAGCACCAGTAACATGCAAGAGGTCGACAGGAAAATAAATCTGTGCTATTATTTCTTCAACGAGAAAGGCAGTTATATATCTCTTATAGCATATAAAATATAGCCAACAATTATTGTCCACAACGGCTTAAGGGTTTTGTGCAATATCACACCAGTATATCTAAAAAAATTGGCCAAAAAATAATAAACTCGGCTTAGCCCAGAGATGTTAGCGAGCCCGAGAAGTTACCGGACATTTCTAGTAATATTATTATTTTGAAATTTCGGAGCTATTCAAATATACTGAGAGAGGAGTTCATACTAGTTCTTCTATAACATAATGCCCAACAACGCTAATATGTCTTTTTTGTCCAGATGTTCAAAAATACTAGTTTTTTGCGAATCAACATGATTGGAAATATAACCATATGGCAATACGAATTGGTGTGCGGTCCATTCAAAACACATTTTCAAAGTGCTTATTTTAACATATTTCCGCACTATTACTTTACATTAATGCTTCTACAGTGTGTAATGATGTGGTAAGACAGACATAAACGCTTCTGAGGTGAGTTAAATGTGAGTTTGAAACGATTTAGGCTACAAATAGAGGTTTTGTTGTCATTCATGTTTTCTCACTCTGTTTACGTTATGTTCATTCATAGTTCAGCATTTAAATTTACCCGTTACGGCATTGTTTACGTTCCTGGCATTTAAATTCATTCATACTGAAGCTTGTACGTCATTCAAGAACAAAGAAATGAAGAGAGGAGAAGGAAGAAAGAAGAAAGAAATGGAAGAGATGAGAATGAAAGATGGAAGGAGAAAGAGAAGAAATGAGATAGAAAGGAGAAACAAGAAAATACGGTAGAAAAAAGAAAGAGGAAACAGGAGAAAGAATAAAACAGAAGAATGAAGGAGAAAGACGAAAACAGAAACAGAAAGAAGAAAGAAGAGGAAGAAGAAGAGGAAGATGATGAAGAGGAAGAGGAGAAAGAAGAGGAGGAGGAAGGAGGAGTAAGAACATGAGGAGGAGGAGGAATGAGGAAGAGGAAGAGGTATAGGAAGAAGGGGAAGAGCAAGAGGAAGAAAAGGCAGACGAAGAAGAGGACGTAGAGGAAGAGGAAGAAGGGAAAAAGAATGAAAAGGAAGAGGAAGAAGAGGGAAAAGAGGAAGAGGAAGAACAAAAGAGGAAGAGGAGGAGGAAAAGAGAAAATGGAAGAGGAAGTGTCGCATCTCCTCTCCTTCCTTTTCTCCTCTTGTTCATCACATTTTTCCTTTCCTGCCCCTTCTCCTCCCATCTTTCATTGCTATCCTCCTCTTTTTTTTATTAATGCATTCTTTTCCTGCCTTCTCCTCCCATCTTTCCTCCTCCTTCCTTTGATTTCCTCTCCTCTTGTTTTTTCATTAATGCATTTCGTTTCCGCCCCTTCTGCCATCTCTCAACCTGCTCTGCCTTTCACCAGTCTCCTTCCCTCCTCTCACCTGTACTGGCATGTCCTCTACTGGTTCTACATCATATTTTGGCAGCTTTTGACAGATCTTCATTTATATGCTGTTTGCAATACCTTAAAGCTTGTTAGGCTAGACTTTTCAGGGCAGCCCAACCCTTGCTGTGTGGGGGCTACTCTTGGATCAGTAGTATTAT
>NW_027642877.1:90000-92500 GCF_032717465.1 Coenobita brevimanus
CCGTCGTAGAGGTGGAGGAATGCAAGCAGACAGTTCAGAGGAGCAGTGACCATTAAAGTAGCGATAGAAAAGAGATAAAGATGCAACAGTGCGGCGAAGAGACAGAGGTTGAAGGGAGTCAGTAAGAGGAGGAGAGTTAATGAGACGAAAAGCCTTTGACTCCACCCTATTGAGAAGAGCTGTATGTGGGGAGCCTCCCCACACATGAGAGTTGTACTCCACACAGGGGCGGATAAAACCTCTGTATAGAGTCAACAATTGTGCAGGGTAAAGAAAGAGCGGAGTCGGCTTAGCACACCCAATCTCTTGGAAGCAGATTTTACAAGAGATGTAATATGATCTTTCCAAGATAAGTCCCGAGTAAATGAAACCCCAAGCATGTTCAAGGATGATGCAGGATTAATCTGAATATTATTAAACATTAGTGGGTATACCTGTGGAAGATTTTGTCGGGTTGATAGGTGTAAGAACTGAGTCTTAGATGCATTAAAGACAACCATATTATTTTTACCCCAGTCAGAGATATGAGCCAAGTCAGACATTAGGTGTGCCATAGCCTCATCCCTTGTTTCTTGAAGTAACTGTTGAGATGGGCGTTGCGGGAACCGAATGGAAAGATGAAGGGTGGAGTCATCAGCGTATGAGTGGATAGGGTTAGATGTACAGCTTAGAAGATCATTGATGAATAAAAGGAAGAGAGTTGGTGATAGGACAGAGCCCTGAGGAACACCACTGTTGATAGATCTAGGAGAAGAACGATGGCCGTCTACGACAGCGGCTATAGAACGACCAGAAAGGAAGCTAGCGATGAAGGCACAGATAGAAGGATAGAAACCGTAGGAGGGCAGTTTGGAAATTAAAGATTTATGCCAGACTCGATCGAAAGCCTTTGAGATGTCAAGTGCAATGGCAAAGCTTTCGCCAAAGTCCCGAAAGGAGGATGACCAGGAGTCTGAAAGGTAGGTGAGAAGATCGCCAGTGGAGCGTCCCTGACGGAACCCATACTGACGATCGGAAAGAAGGTTGTGATAGGAAAGATGCCTTAAAATTTTTTTATTAAGAATTGACTCGAAAACTTTTGAAATACAGGACGTTAAAGCAATTGGACGATAGTTGGAGGGTTGGGAGTGGTCACCCTTCTTTGGGACTGGCTGAATGAGAGCAAACTTCCAGCAAGAAGGAAAGGTACAAGTTGACAGACAAAGGCGAAATAGTTTGCCTAGGCAGGGTGTAAGCACAGAAGCACAGTTTTTGAGAACAACAGGAGGGACTCCATCAGGCCCATATGCCTTGTTAGTACTGAGGCCAGTAATGGCAGAAAATACATCAACTGAAGAAATTTTAATGTCAGCCATGAGGAAGTCAGAGGGGGGAAGTGATGGAGGAACAGCACCGGAATCGTCTAAGGTGGAATAGGAGGAGAAAGTCTGTGCGAAGAGATCTGCTTTATCAGTAGAAGAAATAGCTACAGAACCATCAGAGTAGAAAAGAGGAGGGAAGGATGATGAGGTAAAGTTGTTAGAAAGATTTTTGGCAAGGTGCCAGAAGGAGCGAGAAGAATTCGAGTTGGAGAGTTGAGAGCATTTAGTATGGATGAAATTATTTTTAGTAGAGCGAAGAACAGACTTAGCACGATTCCGGGCAGAAACGTAAAGATTATGTGATTCAGGGGTGGGTTGGCTCCGGTACCTTTTGTAGGCCCTCTCCTTGTTGCGGACAGCATTAGAACAAGCGTGATTAAACCAAGGCTTTCTTGCGTTAGTCAAAGGATATGAGAAAGGAATGTATGCTTCCATGCCCGAGAGAATAACCTCCGTAATGCGCAAGGCACACTCAGATGTCTCACGGCCATGGAAGCAATAATCATTCCAGGGAAAATCAAAGAAGTACTGCCTGAGGGCCTCCCAGTCCGCAGCTCCAAAATGCCAGAGACGACGTTTCCCTGGAGGGTCCGCAGGCCGTACTGGAGGCGATAGGACAGGTTAAGGTAATAAGGTTGTGATCGGAGGAGCCCAACGGAGAGAAAAGATTAACAGAGTAAGCAGAAGGATTGGTTGTGAGGAAGAGGTCAAGTATGTTGGAGCTCTCTCCAAGGCGGTCAGGGATACGGGTAGGGTGCTGTACAAGCTGCTCTAGGTCATTAAGGATAGAAAAGATGTAGGCTTGTTCACCAGGTGGATCCGTGAAAGGAGAGGAGAGCCAAAGGTGGTGGTGAACATTGAAATCTCCGAGAATGGAGATTTCAGAGAAAGGAGAAATGGACAGAATGTGTTCCATCGTAGAAGTAAGATAGTCGAAGAATTTTTGATAGTCAGTAGAATTAGGGGATAAGTAAACAGCACAGATATATTTAGTCAGAGAATGACAGGAAAGCCGAAGCCAGAGAGTGGAGAATTCAGAAGAATCAAGTTCAGGAACACGAGAGCAAGATAAGTCGTTGCCTATGTATACACAACAGCCACCTTTGGCTTTGAAATGAGTATAGAGAAAGTAGGAGGAT
>NW_027642877.1:100000-102500 GCF_032717465.1 Coenobita brevimanus
ATCGGTTACTGTGTAGAAATTGGGAGGAGGAGGAAGGGAGGGAAGGGGGAGGAGGGAAGGTAAGGAGGTGGAGAGAAGGAGAGGGAAGGGTGAAGAGAGGTGGAGAGAAGGAGAGGGAGGGGTGGAGGGAAGTAGGAGGCTTATTGGGGGGTGGGGAAAGACTCGTGAAATCTGGATGCCTGGTCGAGGTTGCGTATAAATAATTCAAACTCTCTAATATATTTAATTCAAATCCTGTATCTTTCTTTCATTATCCTCAAATGAACTAATTAATCAGAAGATATAATTAAGCCCCAATTAGCACTATAGGTGTAATTAGGAGGTGTATATAGGCCTCATTAAGTACGAGATTTGGCGGGATTGCTATGAGGGGGGGTAGTATTGTGACGCCGTGAAATATGTACTCAGTTACCATCAATTAATTTTAAACCCATTTTCCAAAACTAACCCCATTTTTTTCAAGACAAAATTTATATAGAAAGAAAAGATGATAATATTTTGTATATTGAGAAACAGGAAAGGCCTCGCTATTGTTTTTCTTATGCTTTATTTAAAAATTTGAAAATACTGATTGGAAACTCACCGGGAGAGAGACGCTGGCTATGAGCTGCTGTTTGGGGCAGTATGAGTTGCTATCTTGTGGAGGGAGGGTGATTGATGAACGCTCGTGCTTATTATTATTATTATTATTATTAGTATTATTATTATTTTGCGGGCGTGTAGAGACGAAAAGGAGTATGTAACAGTCGAACCCAGATCTGTGTGACTTGCAGGGGGAGTGTCTGTGTGTTTTTCCGTGTGTTTTTTTGTGCTTGTAAAGGGAACAGAAATATTACAAGAGTTTTTCTCGTGTGTTTTTCTGTGTTTTAGCGCGTGTGTGGAGACGAAAAGGAATATTATCAGTCAACCCAGATCTGTGGCACTTGTAGTGGCAGCGTCTGGGTGTTTTGCCGTGTTTTTTTCTGTGTTTTTCCGCCTGTGAAGAGAAGAGGAATATTGGAAGACGAAGGAAGTGTTTTAGTGAAGTGCTATTGGAGAGAGACAGCGAGGGGAGCGATGTGACCAGGGAACTAGTGCAAGGTAAGGAGAGAGAGAGAGAGAGAGAGAGAGAGAGAGAGAGAATTTCGCAGGTTTTTTGTGCCGTGCTGTAGATGTAATAGGAGCTTCTTAACACCTTCTCCATAGCGATTTATTTTGCATATTACACCTACAAGCTTTTTTATTTAGGTCACCCATATAGTTTTCAGCACTAATAGAAAACGGGATATCAAGGTAATATATGCAGAATGAGTCGCTATGAAAAAAGTGTTACGGATTATTTTAAAACTACTAATGTGACACAGCGGTGTGATTTTGTAAGTAACGTGTGTGTGTGTGTGTGTGTGTGTGTGTGTAGTAGTAGTAGTAGTAGTAGCAGTAGTAGTAGTAGCAGTAGTAGTAGCAGTAGTAGTAGTAGTAGTAGCAGTAGTAGTAGTAGTAGTAGCAGTAGTAGTAGTAGTAGTAGCAGTAGTAGTAGTTGTAGTAGTTGTAATAGTAGTAGTTGTAGTAGTAGCTGTTGTTGTCATAGAAGTAGTAGCAGTATAGTAGTAGTAGTAGCCATTGTCTGTATCTATCTATTTATATCTATCTATCTACCTTTCTATCTATCTATACCTTTATTAGATTATAGATTAGCAGGAACATTAAACGACCAGGAATGAACTCAGGGATTAGGTGTGTGTGTGTGTGTGTGTGTGTGTGTGTGTGTGTGTGTGTGTGTGTGTGTGTTCTGTTTCACACTTTCTCACATTTACCTTACCCCCCCCTCTCTCTCTCTCTCTCTCTCTCTCTCTCTCTCTCTCTCTCCAACCTTCCCCTTCCCCTCCCCTGCTACCTTCCCCTCCCCCTTTCCCTAACCTGCTACCTCCCCCTCCCCTCCCTCCCTCCCCCTCCCCCAGCCCAGAAGCAGAATATGTCTTCATTCTATACGTCCCTCCTGGCTCTCCCTCACCCACCTCCCCCTCCCTCTTACCTCCCTTCCCCTCTCTCACCCTCACCTCCCTTCCCCTCTCTCACCCTTGCCTCCCTTCCTCTCTCTCTCTCATTGTCACTTCTTCCTTTCCTATATAATTTTCGTTCCATTTTTCCTGTCTTTTTCCTGTCTTTTTCCTATATTTTTCCTGTCTTTCTCTTTTTCCTGTCTTTTTACTGTCTCTTCTCTTTCTCCTGTCTGGGTATTTTTCCTGTCATTTTCCTGTTTTTCCTATCTTTCTCCTGTCTTTTGCCTGTCTTCTTCCTGTTTTTTTCCTATATTTTTCCTGTCTTTCTCCTATTTTTTTCCTGTCTTTCTCCTGTCTTTATCTTTTTTCCTGTCTTTCTCCTATCTTACTCCTGTCTTTCTCCTGTCTTTTTCCTGTCTTTTTCCTTTTTCCTGTCTTTTTCCTGTCTTTTGCCTGTCTTCTTCCTGTTTTTTCCTATATTTTTCCTGTCTTTCTCCTATCTTTCTCCTGTCTTTTTCCAA
>NW_027642877.1:107500-210000 GCF_032717465.1 Coenobita brevimanus
CCCCCCCCCCCCGGGTGCGCCCCTGAATGTTGGCACAGTCATATAGCACTGGCGGAGAGAGAGAGAGAGAGAGAGAGAGAGAGAGCTGTAAATTTTAATAAGGTGCTTTTTGCAATGTTTCTCGGCTTTGATGCGCCTTTTGTAAACACATTCTTAGCCGGTAATTAATTTGATTCTCTCTCTCTCTCTCTCTCTCTCTCTCTCTCTCTCTCTCTCTCTCTCTCTCTCTCTCTCTCTCTCATTTTTCTCCTAATTATCAACAACTCTTTGTCCCCTTATTTATATTTTCTCTCTCTCTCTCTCTCTCTCTCTCTCTCTCTCTCTCTCTCTCTCTCTCATTTCTCTCCTAATTATGAACAACTCTTTGCCCCCTTATTTCTCTCTCTCTCTCTCTCTCTCTCTCTCTCTCTCTCTCTCTCTCTCTCTCTCTCTCTCTCTCTCTCTCTCTCTCAACTTTGGGCATCACATTACATATAGAAAACATCAACTTTTTCGTTTTTATTGTATTGGGTTTCTCTTTAAAAGGCTAACTTTGAGGCTTCGTGTGAGGGAGTGTTTTTTGTTTGTGTTTTTCTGTGTGTGTGTGTGTGTGTGTGTGTGTGTGTGTGTGTGTGTGTGTGTGTGTGTGTGTGTGTGTGTGTGCGTGGCTAATCCCCGCAGTGCATCTAGTATAGCCTGGTTATTCTTGTATTGTTCCAAGCGTATATCCCATAGAACCACAAGTTTTCTATATTCTATAATTTCTACTGTTTTATTCTTGAGACCAATTCATCTTGTTGCTTTCAACATGGAATCCTTCCCGCGACTGATGGGAAGGCGGGCAACACCAGGCAACAGGCTAAATCTTGTCGCATGTGTCACGTGCTACGGGCAACTTGCTGCCACCTGTTGCATGCCACACAGTCGCATACCACATGTTGCCTTGTGTTGAACTGGTTGCAACACACTTGGCCTATGCCACAAAGTAGTATGCCACATGTTGCCTAGTGTTGAACTGGTTGCAACACACTTGGCCTATGCCACAAAGTAGTATGCCACATGTTGCCAAAATGTTGCCTCGGTGGAATCACGCCTTAAGAGAGTGAATTTTCTTATACACAAAACTGGATGTGACAGGAAGCATTAAGACAAACACACTGAGGTGGTTTGGCCATGTGGAGAGGATGGGAAGAGAGAGACTGACGAGGAGAATTTATATGAGTGAGGTGGAGGGGGGGAGAGAGAGGGGGAGGCCAAGGATGAGATGGAGGGATGGAGTGGAGAGGTATATGAGAGAGGACTGTGTGAGCTGGAAGCAGGGCAATGAAATGGTGGGGGACAGGGCGACATGGAGGCGATTTGTTTGTGGCCACCCCTTACAGGATTAAGGCATCTGGCAATAGATAGATCAACAGACAACACGTCCTTTGGAGGATTTGTGGAATGTACAAAGCAGTTTGCCACATTTGCATAAACAAATACGCTGCAAATACACCAGTAATCATAACACCAATTGACAACAACTATAGGATGCATCTGTTAAACTAGAGCCATAAGACTGTGCAAACATGACAATGAATAACTACATCTTAAAACTCTTACCTTCTCCAGTCATGTTTTCTGATGAGTCTCGTCGATGGCCATTAGGTCTGTCTGGTGGATAATTCTGCTATGTATTCTCAGGCGCTGTTACCTGTGAGGTGGAGAAAGTAACGGCATAATGAGATTCATAATGTATCATGTTGTTTATAAAGGTTCCAACATGCTTGCATGAATCAGCCTTGGTCACCTAATGGCAATTCTCCATGTTGCTCGATCTCTGGCAGCCTTTCTGTTCAGTCCCTTATCCCTGAAGTCACACTATGACTCATCCCAGGTCTTTCTCAGTCTGTCTCTCGCAACCCTACCCTCAACGTTCACATTTCTTACTTTTCACACCAAACTGTCATTCTCCATCCCCTCCACATGTCCTTACCATCTCAGTCTACCCCTGCTCATCACAACACCAATACACTCTCGTCCCATCCTTCCTCTCAATGCTTTGGTTGTCCCCCCATGCCTTGCATTCAAGGATGCACTACACATCCATCTAATCACTGTCAGTTCTATATGTTTGAGCCAACAAATACAGCATCCTCTTCCTTTACTGTCCAGGCCTCACTGCCATACACCATTACATTCCTAACATATGTCACATAAAAAGATTCCTTAGCAAGGACGGAAAGCCCCATCAATGTCAGGAGAGGCAACAGCTCCCTGAACTTCTTCCAACCACTCCTCACTCTAGCCAGAGAATTAGCTCCTGTCCTATCTGCAGCACATAACATGTCTCCCAAATAATAATAATACTGTACATTCATCTATCCATCATCCAATCCTATACTGCCCCATGAGGAGGGTAGGATCCCGGGGCTAGGTAAATTGGTCCTGACATTTAAGATGAGAGTGACCAGCCTCACTCATCCCTGAGTGGCATTAAATGAGCAATAAACCCAACCATTCCTTGGATAAAAACCCTCACCGGCTCAATCCGATTGGAGCACCGCAATTACCCACTAATCCACCAGGCGCCATAATTTGGTTATACGGTTACCACCCAGCGTAGTAAATGGTTTCCTGGTGTGCAGAAAACCATTTGGCTTGTCACTCAATGTAGAGTCACCCACAGGCAGAAGGAAGAGGAAAGAATGAAGGAAAGAACGACAGAAGAGGGAGTGTACAGTATTACAGATTATTTACATTTAGAGTAGGCATTCAGGAGAAATATACCAGATTACACTACTACTACTACTACTACTATTACTACTACTACTATTACTACTACTACTACTACTACTACTACTACTACCAAATACTTTAATTTGCCCAACACTGTCTTCAATAAGCCATTTCATACACAGTGTATGAAGCCAGTTATCCTTTCCACAGCACTTCTTTGTGACTAGCATCATATTCTAGTGTTCATCTATTGTTCAGACTAAAAAAATTCATGATGTTGAGAATATTTTAACCAAAAACAAGTCCATAGCACTATTTTAATAGGCTTTTGTTCCAGCTCAGTTTTCAAGACTGGTAGTTGTCACTTTTAGACCAAATTAAAGTGAAATGAGTATAGTATATTATAATGTTAATCCTTACAAGATCATTGAAGAAAAGAGTATGGCTGCTTTTTTTTTTTTTTTTTTAAATCCAAGGAGGAAGAAACCAAAGGCAAGGAGCCCACAAACCATTCCTTCCAAGAAAAAAAACAAAAACAATACAAAAGAGAGCCACATTCAAGATCTGTTCATTTTGAGATGCCTGGACACACTGCATTTGAAAGACTGGAGATTATAAGTAGGCCTAAGTTTGTCCTTTTGCAGCTTATTTGTAGCACAAAGGCAGAAAGACAATACAACATCTCATCCATAACACTTCAGGACCAACATCATATTCTAGTTACTCTTGTTACAGCTCAGGAATATGGCTGGAAAGAGAATTTTAGGCCAGGTTAGAGTAAAACCTGTATACTGCCATTTACAGTAGACTGCTTCATCATGGTCAATGGCTCAGCAAACATTTTAGCCCCTTGATGCCAGGATTCCAGGGGCCTGAATGGTGAGAATGGCCATGTGGCTCATTCAACTGGATGAACACTGGTTAGTATCTCATTCCATCAAGTTTTTTTCCGACTCTCTGGACGCTACCTTGGGGTGGGAAAGGTGTGATGATTCCAGTAACACATTAGCCAAATATTCTTGCTCCTATAGACAATTTTCTAACAAAGGGTCATTCCCACGACTATCACGAAGATGTGGTTGCATGGACATTGACTAGCCTTAGCTAGGAGTTAGGTGAGTCAATTGTTACTATACTCGTTTTACTCTAACTTGGTCTAAAATTTGCCAACTCTCATCTTAAATGCTAAACTGTAATACCAGACAAATATCAGACTATAAGGCTGGTCATGAAGTGCTATGGGATGAATGTAGAGCCAAACCACTGTCTTTCTACCAATAAGCTCTGTGAAATAAGCCACAAAAGAAAATATGGACCTAGTTACTGTAATGCACCTATAGTCAAAATAACCCTCTCAACCTGAATACACTTGGCCATCAACTAACTGAAAAGGGGCTAGGGATCTTTACAAAGTTATTGCGTGGAATCCTGAGCCTTAAGTAAGGAATGAATCTCCTTGGTTACTAGTCAAAATTACCATCCTAATCTGACCACCTGGTAATCGACTAAGTGGAAAGGGGCTAGGGAACTTTACAAGGTTGCTACATGGAATCTGACAAGTCTTAAGGAATGTTTCTCCTTGATTACTAGTCAAAATTACCCACCCAGTCTTACCACACCTGGCCATAAACTAACTGAAAAGGGACAAGGAATCAGTGTTAGATAAGACTTTCTATACCAAATGACTTAGAATTTAATTTGTATCATCGTATCAGAGGCACCAACATCCCTGCATGGATCGGCACTGGTCACCTAATGGCGGCTCTCCACACTGCTTGATCCACCATTATATCTCTTATGCAGCCACTTATCACAAACACTGACCAAGATGGAGTTGCTTCCCACACCCTTGCAGCAAACTACTCCTGGCCACACTTCCTCTGCTTTGAAAGTACTGCCACCAGCCCTACATATCACTTTGTTAAGTTAATAGGTATATTTAACCCCTCTACAAGAGCCACTTAAGCTATATAAAGCCATATGGAATTAGCATGCACAAAAAAATGACAGATAAGGTTATGGCTTACTGACCAAATTAGTATCTAGTTCAATGCCCCCTCCAGCGGTAGTGTAGATCTACAGTAGTAGTGGCTATGATAGATGTGGTTGCTGTGGTGGTGGTAGTCCCGTACAGCTAAATGCCTTGATGCTGGAAAGGTGCCCACAGATTACTTCACCTCCATGTCATGCTGCTTTTTGCCATCATGCTGTCCTTCCCCCCAAACTCTATCTATCTATCTATCTATTGCCAGACGCCTCAATCCCGTTTGGGGTGGCCACAAACAAATCGCCCCCCAAACTCACATCCCTGAAAAAGAACATTCATATAAGCCATCACACTAAAAACTCCATAAAAAATAGCAATGAGTAGGCTTTAGAAATACTCAGGAATGTTTGCAAGACACGCTAAAGTCAATATTACCACCATAGAAGGAATTAAATGGAAGAAAACGGAAAAAAATCTTATCAGAAATGTAATATCCTTCACCAGCCACAGCTCCAGCCACACTGACCAAAGCTGGCAGATTCCACCAACCTCTTCATTCTTTCCCTGCCCCCTCCAACCCCCCACTAGTTTCCACCCCCTCCACCCCTCCCTTCACATCTCTTCCTCCTCCTTCCTTCCTTCCTCTCCTCCACCCCACTCTCTCTCTCTCTCTCTCTCTTTCTCTCTCTCTCCTTTCTTCCTTTCCTTCCTTTCCTGTCATATGTCTTTCCACCTCTTGTCATCCCTCTTCCCTCCACCTCTTCCTCTTCCCAGAAAAGCACTCTTCCTCCATCCCCCTCTCCCTCCTCTCTTCCCCTCCATTCCCCCTCCTTCCCTCCCTCTTATGTTCTCCCTTCCCTCCTCTTTCCCCCTCCATTCCCCCTCCTTTCTTCCCCTTTATGTCCTCTCGTCCCTCTCCCCCCCTTCCCTCCTGTCTTCCCTTCCATTCCCCCTTCCTTTTTCCCCCTTATGTCCTCGCTTCCCTCCTCCCCTCTTCCCTCCTCTCGCCCCCTCTATTCCCCCTCTATCTTCCCCCTTATTCCTCCCCCCCTCCCCCTCTCTATCCTCCCTGGTGTCCTCTGTATGCACACAACTGCAACATACCTCAAGGAGGGAACCTGACGCCATAAGGGCAAGGGTGTAGTATGATACAGCCGTAGTTACCGTCTGTTCAGTCACTGTGGCACATTTTATCATTTACTCGATCCAAAAAACTGCCTCCTGAAAATAAAATTATTTTAATCCTACTGGGGCTCCATGAGGCAGAACGTGGATGAAAAATGGATCACAGCAGCAAACATGATGTAAGTTTTATAGGTCGTGCTGATGAAACACTCCAAGTGAAATGTGCCAAGGATACGCTTTCAATATGGGTTTCACTATGCTTATGCCAACAGTGTCTCTGACTGCCAACATATATTTTACTGTTATTCTGGGCATCCTTGAGTTATCTGAATAGGTGGCTTTGCTGTCATACCAAAATTCTCATGAGACATTATTTTGCTGAACTTACTCCATGACTAAAGGACTCATTCCAACCTCATAACTATGACAAGCTGCAGAAGGACACAAACCTGGGCAAAATTAATGTGAAAGAATTATATTTATTCCTTATCTGGAATTTAACCAGCTCTGCTCGACAGTGGCTGCGACACATTTCTCATATTCGTGTTGGTTCTCTTCTTCATAAAGCTGCACGGCCACACAGTTGGCTAGGGAACTGGGGTTCGGCTCACCCAACAACGACTGTAAACAAAAAAGTGTTGTTAGTGTTCATCATCATCAGTAGGAGACAAAGGAAGAGAAAATGACAAAAAAATTGAATTAGTTCTTCCAGCTTTAAGAGCTTATCAGTCCTCAGGGATGTGTCTGTCTTTCCTCCTAAGCCCTTCTTTCTCCCACCACCTTCTTCAGCTCATAGCCAGCTGGCCTCACACACCAGTGTCATGGGATCTGTTGATAACAGACAACCTGCTCAAACAGCGTCGAAACATGGGCCTTCTCCTTTCCTCTCCTTTCAGTTTACAATCCATTCTGACAGCTGGTGGTGGAAACAGGGTGGTGGCAAAGCACGTAAGTTGGGATAGCTACCCAAGGGTTGAGCAATGCAAGCAACATCCCCCCTCCCCCATCACCAGCATGTCACTGAGTTCCACAACTTGCTTGCCCAGGGCAAGAGCAGGTACATGATTGCATGACATACTATCTGGACTGACCACGGGTATGGCTGTGGTGCAAGAAAATGCAGTTACATGCACACATTCCCATGTGAGTTTGATGGCTGCTGTAGTTAGATATGTAAATACACTCTGTTCACTTTAACTTGGCCTAACATTGCCATCTCTCTATCTTTAATGGTGTGCTGTAACGACAGATTAACACTAGAATATGATGCAAGTCATGAAGAAGTGCTGTGTGAAGAATGTACAGCTGCAGCATTGCCTTATTCCGCCACTGAGCTATGGAAAATAGTCTGCTAAAGCATGAAAATCTAGGCCAAGTTCAAGTGAATGAACTGTAGTCAATACTCAGCAAGGAGTGTCTGATGAATGCCGGGTGCATTACTAAATTATACAAGATTCTGCCAATGGATGTGATGCTTACATGTTAACTTGAGGGGATGTTGATGCAGTTCAGTCTAATTTGCCATCAAAATAGGGTGGAAATGTACAGCCACAATCCCTTGTTTATTTACTCCCTGACGAGAGGGAAGTGGAGGACAAAGTGGTAGAAAGGCCAGGGGAACAGATATGGGCATTTTAGGTGGGGGCGCTCACCATCCACTCACTCGATGTAGTGCTGCTCTCAGATGTCTGCCCTTTCCTCTCTTCCTTCCTTCCTCTTCACTCTTTTTTTCCTTCATTCTTTCCTCTTCCTTCTGTCTACGGGTGACTCTACACTGAGTGACAAGCCAGATGGTTTCCTGTACACCAGGAAACCATTTATACGCTGGGTGGTAACCATATAACCAAATTATGGCGCCTGGTGGTTTAGTGGGTAATTAAGATGCTCCAATTGAACTAAGCCTGTGTAGGTTTATATCCAAGTGGTGGTTGGGGTTTATTGCTCATGTAACGCCACTCAGGGATGAGTGAGGCTGGTCACACTCATCTTAAATGTCAGGACCAACTTGCCTAGCCCTGGGCTCCTACGCTCCTCATGGGGCAACACAGGATTAGATGATGATGATGATGATGATGATAAACACTACTGAACTGCCTCTATCCATTTGCCAGGATAGAGAACTGATTGGCTGGTAACCACAATTAAGTATTCAAGGTGTGCAAGTGGCCCAGTCCCATCAGATAAAACAGATGCGAACACTCACCTGTACAGAGGTAAGGATGGCGGCTACATCATACGTGGTTGACCACCTGTAGGATGACCCACCAATGCCACCATCGGCGTAAACACTGGGTTGGAACATCTTACTGACCAACTTGACAGTGGCAGGATGGCGGCGCTACTCCTCTGGCAACTCCAGGGTTAACGCCCATGTGCTGCCTTAAAGGGGGTGGCATCTGGCTTGAAAAAAAAAAAAACGGTAATTATCTATCAATCTATCTATAGCCTGAAGCCTTAATCCTGTGGGAGGTGGCCAAAAAATAATGACTAATAAATACACACACACACACACACACACACACACACACACACACACACACACACACACACACACACACACACACACACACACACACTTGAGGCTAAAACTGCATTTCCTCGCTTGTGTGTGTGTGTGTGTGTGTGTGTGTGTGTGTGTGTGTGTGTGTGTGTGTGTGTGTGTGTGTGTCAACACCCAGGTCAGTATTCTCGTTCGTTAACAAAGCTCCCTAACCCCTTTTCCTAAGTATATTACCAGTCAATGTAATTTTGTACGTTAATTTTATGAAGCATATGGTGATATTAGAATAACTTAAACATAACGGAAGAGGTTAGCAAGGTGTAATAAACAAAATAAATCGCTCAGGATGAGGTGCTAGGGAGCTTCCTTAACCGATGAGAATACGACCGGAGAGAATACGGCCTTAGCTACCACACTCGAAAAGCTATCATGCCAAAATAGTTAACAGCTCCCTAACACCTTTTCCTAAACGATTTATTTTGTTTTTTACCTTACTACCTAACTGTCTTATTCTGTGTTATAAATCCCTGTTATATCGCCATACGCTGCGTAACGTACAAAAGGGTATTAAGAGCCACATCCAAAAGTAAATCGCTCAGAGAGAGGTGCTACGGAACGTCCTTTCCCGACGAGAATACTGGCCTATATGGCGCGCATTTCAAAAGATGTGAGGGTTAGGTCTTTGCCTAGAATGTACCACTACTGTTACTACTACTACTGTTACTACTATTACTGCTACTACAACTACTACTACTGCTTTTAAACATTTTAGTGGTGTAGATATTACTACGTTCTTATTCCTTTTTAACTTGTACTGTAAGCCAGACTACGGTCTGCCTCTTTTAAACCATAAGGATACATGAAGATCACGTATATTTAAAACATATGAGGGGGCTTACGGTAAAGCTTTAAAACGAATAACTGGGACACCAGCCTATGCCAAGAACCATGATGTGGCTGCCTCCTGTAACCAGCTGTTACTGAGGCACCAGCTGGCCCTCACACAGTGCCGCTTTTACAGAAGGTTGATGCAATCTAATAATGCCATCATTAGATTCAACCTGCCATATTTAAAACCGGGTTTATCTTGTAAACATGTTTTTTTTTAAGTTACACTACGGAGTGAACCTGTCATGCCCTGGACCCTGGATATAATTCGATCACGAATATCTTGGCAGCAGAACCATGAGCACAGACGAAACCATGTAGTAATTTTAAGGTAAGGCCACTTCATTTCTTTTATATTTTACCAACGGCTGTTTTTTTTAGCGTACATTTTTGTATAAACATTGTCATTATATACAGTGACGATTTTATTGGCAAGAGGAACATGTTTATTATGTTTTAACTTGTGTGTTGACGAATGAGGATATAAAGGAGCGTTGTGGTGTGGATGTGGATGTGATAGGAAGCGTTATGAGGAACACACTGAGGTGGTTTGGCCATGTGGAGAGGATGGAGGGTGAAAGACTGACGAAGAGAGTGTATGTGAGTGAGGTGGAGGGGGAAAGAGGGAGGGGGAGGCCGAGGATGAGATGAAGGGATGGGGTGGAGAGGTATATGAGAGAGGGGGGTGTGAGTTGGGAGCAGGGGAGTGAAATGGCGGGGGACAGGGCGACTTGGAGGCGATTTGTTTGTGGCCACCCCAAACGGGACTGAGGCGTCTGGCAATAGATAGATAGATAGACTTGTATGTGAATCTATTTTTGTGAGAGAGAGAGAGAAAAAAAGAGGTCTTTGACTAGCTGCTGCGGCTGCTGGCGTCCCTTCTCGTCAGTCATGAACAGAGGCCGAACGTTATATCCACAGCAAAGGTACTGCTACATATACTGTGCTTCTTCATACAAAAAAAAAAATGATATGATATGAGTATGTAAAATGAATATCTTAAGAAGTGGCTTGCCCCACACTGTATTCCAACATGTAAAGATTTTGTAATGTACAGTATTATTGAACTTCTATTTTACTCATTTTCTATGTAGCAGCACTATGGAATATAGATAATATCTGTATTATGATTAATTGACTGACTACTACTACTACTACTACTACAACTACTACTACTACTACTGTTCTACCTAATATCACCTCCATCCACTTGGAAATTACTACTGCTACCACTGCTACTGCTACTACTGCTGCTGCTACTACCATTGACATTGAAAAAAAACTGAAACTGACTACTACTACTACTGCTACTACTACTACTACTACTGTACTACCTAACATCACCTTCATCCACTTGGAAATTACTACTACTACTATTACTACTACAACTACTGTTCTACTTAACATTACCTCCATCCATTTGAAAATTAACAACAACAACAACTACTACTACTACTACAACTACTACAGCTCTACCTAACATTACCTCCATCCATTTGGAAATTACTACTACTACCACTACTACTACTATTACTACTTCTACTACTACTACTACTACCGGTACCACTACTACTACTACTGGAACTGCTACTACCTCGGTACGTGGTCAGACATGGCGGGCAATTCAAAAGGTGTGAGGGTTCGGTCTTTGCCTGGAGTGTAGCGTGCAATCCACCACCCCTGGGGGTTAGCGTAAGGCATTTTCATCTATCTATCTATCTATCTATTGCCAGACGCCATAATCCCGTACAGGGTGGCCATTTGACTCTGAGTGAGGTTTTATTTTTACCAGGGATGGACCACTTCCTCACCCTCCAATGCCTTACAACCCAGTGCTACTCAGCCCGCCATGCTCGCTGGCCCACGGGGAGTAACGAGACCGAAAAATACAAAGTCCACAATGTATACCGTAGAGAACAAATCAACAGCTCGTTAGAAGACATCAAGGAAAATAAGACATAAAAACAACTCCTTAGGACAAAGCCAGACGTAAATCAGAAGTCAATAAGCTGCAGGCCCTTCAAGCCGGGTTGGGGCTGGGTGGGGTTTTGTGGAGAGGATAAAATTCATTCAGAAGGAGTACAAGATTAGAAAAGAAGAACTTAATGGCATATAATGAGTCAAATTCAATAAATTCGTGATTAATAAACCACCAGTATTCAGGGGGATCTAGCACATTAAGGGACTGCAGCGGCATAAATATTTCTATATAAAACATGGAATACACCGCCTTTTTGCACCCCAACATGCTAACACCCATCATCAGTGAGATAAACAAAACATACTTGTGCGATTTTCTTGTGATCAACGGACAACAAATAAAAATTGCGATAACAAACTGAACAAAACAGTACAACACCAAGTAGTTAAGTCCAATATTAACCTTGTTTTGCAAATCGGCAAAGGCGTCGTCCTCAAGTTGCGAGGCGAACGTATTTTTGGCGTACACAATAGAGATACAATCTGTTAGTATTGCCAAACGTGTATAACAGTCAAAGACCACAGCGAAATTTTGGCTATGATAACTATGAGACTTTTACAGGAGCTATTTTGGGTGGGTATGGTTGCAGGGTTGTAAATCCCATTATCAATGTTAACGACTGCCATTTGAGACTTTGACGCACTAGTTGAGGTTTAAACGTTTGCTTGGTCGCTTCTCAGAACAACGAAAGCAGTACAAATGGAACTGATGAGCACAACACTATAAACCAACCTTAACTCACGAATGCTGAGCTCAAAGTGATGGTGAGGGTCAGGTGTGCCCTATTTATACCCAGGTTAGTTTCACCTGTTAGTTACCTTATTCATTTTCTATGCTTATTTATCTTAATTTTGGAACTGTCATATAATATAATTTTCAGAAGCGAAGATAATCGCTGCTGACATATATTTTATTAAATTAATCAGAAAATTTATCAGTAATGCGATAATTAAGCCAGATAACCTGAATAAAAATAATTGTTATGTACCACCCAAAGCCTAGACGTGCCATAAGTGAAAAAGTTTTGTTTACATCTGAGTGGGCTTTCTTGGCTGGCCAGATAAGTCTCCGTTCTTACCTTTTATCTACACCAGGAACCAATAATATTCTCTCTGCAGAACCACACAGATAAAATGAACGGTAATTGATGTTTCTGGTGCGTTTTGAAGGAACTAAGCCATATTTTTATCCTGGCATTGTTGGTTAGGTTGTCCACATAAATTTGACCAAGATGTTCAGATATCAGTGCAGTTCCGCAGACACGCCGCTTTGTTAAATTAGTTAGGTTAGAGTAATTAAATTAGATTAGATAGGTTAGGTCAGGTTAGTTTAGATTGACTAGGTTAGATTAGGTTCAAAAAAGCTGTCAGAATAGCCTAACCTTAATTCGGAAACTGAATACCTATATCCATATACTTATTCCCGATAAAATGAATTATAAATGATGTCTCTGATGTGTTTCAAGGAATCACATTACATTGGTAAGGGGAAATTTTATTACTGGAAATATATACGGCTCTTAGCCTCATCCACTGCATCTACCTATTTATCTATCTGTCTATAGCCAAATGCCTTTATCCTGTAAGGGGTGGCCACAAACAAATCACCTCCATGTTGCCCTGTCTCCTACCATTTTGCTGCCCTCTCTCCAATGTATATCCACCACATTTATATACCTCATATAAAGTTCAGTAAAACCTCATTATGACGGACTGTAATAGATCGGAATTCGCTTTTATCGAAATCAAGGAGCCACCAGATTAAATTTTTATATATCAGAAAAAGTCCAATAAAGCCAAAAGCAGTCTGAACTGCCTGACCACTTCAGCTATGTTCACCACAATTTAGGTAAATAAAAGACATGTTTATCAATAGTATATAGCTATATGTTATATCATTTTATTATTGTAGTGAATGTATAATACAGTACAGTACGTCAGTGGTTGTGAAAACAGTTTAAAAACCATTGGTGTGATCCGGACTAATATCTGATATACAGTAGGCCTACCTAAAAAAGTCCAGGTTAGCAGAGGGAAGTCCAGATATCGCTTTTATTTTTTTATTTTATTTTTTTATACGAGGAAGAAGGAACCAAAGGCCATGAGCCCGCAGTAACAGTTCCCTCCAAGAGAAAAACAAAATACAATAGAGAGCCAAATTCAAGATCCGATCATTTTGAGATGCCTGGACACACTGCGTTTGAAAGAATGGAGATCATAGGCAGTAGGAAATACAGACAGAGGGAGACAGTTCCAGAGATGACCTGTTGCATAAATGAAAGACTGGGAGTAACGGTTAACTCTTGCACCAGAGAGTTGGACAGAAAAGGGATGAGAGTTTGCTGCCAAATTATTTTACGGGACTTTTGCCTTTTTTTTTTAATGGCTTGGACCACAATTAGTCCTTTATAATGAGGTTTACTGTATAGGCCTATATTAAGTCAGGATGAATCAGAGAGGTCTATGAGAACGGGGAGCGTGACCTGGGGGGGGATGGACACTGAAATGGCAGGGGACAGGGCAACATGGAGCCAATTTGTTTGTGGCTGTCCCTTATGGGATTTTAAAGCATGCAGCAATAGATATACAGATAGATAAATTAGGTTAGGTTAGGTCAGGCCAGGTCAAATCAGGTGAGATTAGGTCAGGTCATTTAAAGATAGTTGAGATAGCAGACACCATTAGGGGTTAAATAATCCCACTCCCTTAGTATTTACAAAGTACTGTACTAAGTGTACTTTATATCATCAAGGACAAGCAGTTTGATCTGAATGGTAAATGTGACTAAGGAAAGTGAGGAGGAGGACCAGGGAGGAAAACAAGAGGGAGGTGGAGGAAAACAAGAGGAAGGTGGAGGAAAACAAGAGGAAGGTGGAGGAAAACAAGAGGAAAGTGGAGGAAAACAAGAGGAAGGTGGAGGAAAACAAGAGGAAGGTGGAGGAAAACAAGAGGAAGGTGGAGGAAAACAAGAGGAAAGTGGAGGAAAACAAGAGGAAGGTGGAGGAAAACAAGAGGAAGGTGGAGGAAAACAAGAGGAAGGTGGAGGAAAACAAGAGGAAGGTGGAGGAAAACAAGAGGAAGGTGGAGGAAAACAAGAGGAAGGTGGAGGAAAACAAGAGGAAGGTGGAGGAAAACAAGAGGAAGGTGGAGGAAAACAAGAGGAAGGTGGAGGAAAACAAGAGGAAGGTGGAGGAAAACAAGAGGAAAGTGGAGGAAAGCAAGAGGAAAGTGGAGGAAAACAAGAGGAAGGTGGAGGAAAACAAGAGGAAAGTGGAGGAAAGCAAGAGGAAAGTGGAGGAAAACAAGAGGAAGGTGGAGGAAAGCAAGAGGAAGGTGGAGGAAAACAAGAGGAAAGTGGAGAGCCGGGTGATCAAATGGTGAGGGTGACAATGGAGAATGAGGAGCAGGAGCAGACCAGAAAACAGAAGGAAAGTGAGAAATAGTTGACCAAACCCAGCCTCATAGTCAACCCAAGTGTCCCGGGATTGCAATGGAAGAGCTGAAAATAGAGAAGAGTGGTTTGGCCATGTGGAGAGGATGGAGAGTGAGAGACTGACAGGGAGAATGTGTGTGAGTGAGGTGGAGCGGGGAAGAGGGAGGGGGAGGCTGAGGATGAGATGGAGGGATGGAATAGAGAAGTATATAAGGGAGGGGGGCATGAGCTGGGAGCAGGGCAGTGAGATGGCGGGGGACAGGCCGACATGGAGGCGATTTGTTTTGTGGCCACCCTTTACGGGATTAAGGCATCTGGCAATAGATAAATAAATAGATAGGAAGAAGTGTTAGAGAGCTTCGTCAGCCGTCAAGAGTAGTGAACCAAATGAGGATTGATTGTGTAACTTACTCTCATCTCATTCTTAGGCTATAAAAATAAATCACCAAGGAAGAGGCGTTAGGGCTATTTGTGCAGCTTACTCATACTCTCGTCTTATTTCCATTAGCCTGCCTGGAGTGGTCTAACCCCATCCAAGTACACCTTTGAGGTAATGAAGATTCCACTGACCTGACCATTCAGTGTGCCAGGCCGACTTCAGCAGTGTGACATAGTGATGCAGCGCCCGTCTCTATCACGGTATGCCTTGTGTTATATTCTTTTTACTCTAATGTATCATATAGTAGTTTATAAAGGCTTCATCATGCTTGCCTGCATCAGCCTTGGCCTACCTTCATTATTTGAGTATGCATCCAGACTTGTTATTTAATTAACTTAAACCCATTATGTTCTGTTTATGTACAGTATTTACAGGTGCCAGGTTTTGTCTCAGTTCTGAGTCAACCATCTTGCAGTCCAAAAAATTCACATTGGTACATGTTTTCTTGGAAAGAGCAGTTATTAATATCAGAAGACAAGTTACAGTGGTAATATTCAGGCCAGTCAATTTGGCCTAGAATACTGTATAGTGGACTAAATTCACTGGTTTAAAACAAAATCACCAGATACAGTACCAGCCTGGCACCATTGTTTCCTATGCATCCACATCAGACTGCTGCATCTCTTAACACATTATCAACAGTTATAAGTGAAAATTTCCAGTCTATTTCTCACTTAATAATGTGTTGATAATCAGTAATTTTTGTTTTGTTTTGGGGGGTGTAGCAAGCGATTCTTAGGCAACCACATTGTTAAACTGTAACTACATGGACTTTTTTGGGGGGAAAGGACAATTATTATTGGTTTTTCAACATTTATGGTAAAGTCTGTAATGTAATCCACATATGTTAGGGACTGATTACAACACTGTTGCAGTAATTACTTATTTTTATGGTAAGTACAGTACAAGCACTATACTGTATATTGATTGTTCTGACTTTGTATTTTTAGTATTGCAGGTATACTAGACAAGAGGACTTGCTTAATGTTGGAGTTGAGTTGGCAAGGAAGCTACTGGTGCACAATACAGAGGAAGGCTGTAAAATGTAAGTATAGGCTAGGATGTGTGTGTATGTGTTGTAGGAGCAAGGTTTACATTCTTGCAGGCTTTATGCCATCCACCTTTCCAATGGAAATTTTGTCAAACAATGTAAAAATAATGTTATAGTTGTCACACAGGAAGAGGACTTACTGCCAAGGTAATTAATGGAGTGGATACATCAGGTCTTAGTCATATTATACAGGGACAGCTGATTAAAACACTCAGAAGAACCATCAGTAAACAGAGTACAGTATTGTACCCACTATTCTGTTCCAGTGGAGAGAGAATTTTTAGTGTTTTACACTAGAAACTGTAGTGTTTATAGAGTGTCCTTTGAGAAGACATTTTTTTTAACTATATGTTTTGTTAAAAGAGCAAGCTGGATAAATTGGTACTCCAGAAATATGAAATCTTAATTCAGAATATGTAGGCCTAAGGTGGGTACTGTATTCTTATGAGATAACCATAAAAATGATTGGTAGCAAGAAGCATGTAAAGAGACTAGTGAAGAGGAAATAGAAGGAGGTAAATGATGATCTGGGAAGAAAAATGAATGCGAAACTACTCTGAAAATAGGAAGTTATTCTGGAAAGAGGTGCGGAAATGTAGAAGTGAAAGCGGAAAGAAATGGGATGGTGTGAAGGATGCAGGTGGTAGATTATTAACCCATGGAGATGAAGTAAGGACCAGATGGAAAGAATATTTTGAAAGCCTGATGAATGGGAATAGAGAGAGCAGAGCGGCTGTAAACATGATTGGTATGGGGGGTGTGCAGAGAAGGAATGCAGTGCCAGGAGACATGACACTCACACAGGTGAATAGTGCTAGGAATCAGCTGAAAAATGGGAAAGCAGCTGGGGTTGATGAGGTGTATGCAGAGATGCTTAAGTGTAGTGGAGGGAGTGGAATGAAGTGTTTGTTGGAGACATGTAAGAAGGCATGGATGAGTGAAACTGTGCCTGCAGAGTGGAAAAAGGCTGTGATTGTTTCCCTGTACAAAAATAAAGGTGAGTGATGTGAGTGCAAGAATTATCATGGCATAAGTTTATTAAGTGTGGTAGGGAAGGTATATGGAAGAATTATTACGGAGAAAGTAAGAGAGATATCAGAAGTCCTAGTGAGTGATGAACAGGGTGGTTTTAGGAGTGGCAGAGGATGTGAGGATCAAATATGTGCAGTGAGACAGATAGCAGAGAAGGCTTGTGAGAAGGACCATAAGGTGTTTATGGCATTCATGGATCTGGAAAAAGCATACGACAAAGTAGACTAGACAGAGAGGGATTGTGGAAAGTTTTGCGCATGTATGGTGTAGATGGTAAGCTGCTAGATGCTGTCAAGAGTTTTTATGATGGTAGCAAAGCATGCGTGAGGGTTAATGGACATCTAAGTGAATGGTTCACGATCAGTGTGGGCGTGCGACAAGGTTGTTTGATGTCCCCATGGTTGTTCAATATATATATGGATGGGGTGATGAGAGAGGTAAAAACACGAGTAATGGAGAGAGGGATGGCGTTGGTAATGAGTGGTGATGAATGGAATATCACAAATTTGTTGTATGCTGATGATGCAGTAATGCTTGCATATACTGGACAAGAACTTGGTAGGCCAGTGCAGAGTTTTGCTGATGTTTGTGAGCATCATGCCTTGAGAGTAAATGTAAAAAAGAGTACAGTGATGGTTATTGAGAGAGGTGACTCCCAGTGTGATGTTACAGTGAATGGAGAGAGACTGGAATTGGTGAGAGTTCAAATACCTGGGTACAATGATAGAAAAGAGAGGAAAATGTGCAAAAGAAGTGGAAAGTAGAGTGACTCAAGGAAGAAAAGTAGCTGGTACAATGAAGGCCTTAATAAGAAACAGAGGCTTGAGTGTTGCAGCTGCACAAGGCTTACATGAGGGAGTGTTAGTGCCAACTTTAACATAAGAATGTGAGACTATGGTGTGGCATGGAAATGAAGAGTTAAGAGTAAGAGCATTGGAGATGGGACTGCTGAGGAATGTATGTGGAGTACAGAAGGTGGATAGGATATGAAATTATGTGATTCGTGAAAGGTGTGGAGTGAGGAAGTCAGTGGACACCAGAATCAAAGAGAGTGTACTTAGATGGTATGGTCATGTGGAAAGAATGGATAACAATAGAGTGGTGAAATAGGTATATCTGAGCTAATTTGAAGGAGGGAGGAGGCGAGGTAGGCCAAGGAGAAGGTGGAGAGATATGGTGGAGGAGTGTTTAAGGAAGAGAGGTTTGGAAGTCGGTGAGGCTAAGGGACTGACAAGAGATCAAGCTGGCTGGATGAATGTTGTGAGGAGAAGTGCATGATCAGGGATTTTGGCACCCCTTGTGAGCGTGGCAGCTTCCGGATTGACTCAATCGGATACGTTGTGGGAAGCTACAGAATTTGGTGAATGTTTTTTGGTGTATCCAATAGAGCCAGGATTCCGGGGGCTTGAATGATGAGTGAATGGATGCGTGTCCCATTGGACTGGGCAAGTTTGGGCTGTCTGGACATTGCTACTCCTCACCCTGCCCTTTGGTGGGAAAGGAGGTCCGGATGATGATGATGATGATGATGATGATGATGATTGGTAGGTTACTGTTCATCAAGCCATAGTGTTGGCCTATTCCATTAATAATGTACATTACCTAATTTATTATTTAACACATCTAATCTGTCCTAAACCTTTTGAACTTTTTGGAATCTCTTTGATACTGATCACCGTTATGGCTGTCTAGTGAGTTGTGTGTTGATACACTTTGTAAAGAACTGACAGTGTATTGCTTTTTGAAGTATAATGCAATCATATTCTGTACATGCAATAATTGTTTATCATGTTACAGGTGCATAAAAGTGCAGCTTTATCCTGCTGGTGCTGCAACTTTCACATGTTGTACACACCTCAACAGTAACATGGAGGCACCCACCTTTGGAGAGACTTTTTCTTTTCCTGTGGCACCTGGGAAGCTGCCGTCTAAAACTTTACAAGTGAATGTTTGGGCTGTAAGTGACACCAACAAAACAGTGAATGTGGAATGTGTGGTAAGTGTTTTAGAGTAACCACAGTGTGGCCCAGCACACATTTATTGTTGGCAATCAGTGCAATATACATACAGCAGCTGTAGGTATATATACAGTAAAACCCTGATTTACATTGTTTGGTATCCAGCCAGGGAGATTTCTGGCTCTGAGTTAGGAACAGTCAGGTTACACTAATATTTTATATCTTTTTACATAAACAAGTCTTCTTTCATATCGATATCTTATAACGTGGTTATACTCTTTTAAGAGATGATTAGCATGGCCCAGCTGACCTACTGCAGTTATCCCCTTTTCTGATGCTTTAAGTTCTTCAGTTTATAAATGTACGCACCTCATGGAGCAATGTAGGATTGGATGATGGATGGATGGATGGATGAATGTAAAGAGCAAGAGAAGAAATAATGCCCACTTCCTTGTTTGATTTAGACTATACATACAACGGGTATTTCTGAACATGTGCCACTTCACCATTCGTACTTTTGACTGGCCACACCCATGCTTGTTTCACACTAAAGAAGAAGTGGATTTGGAATAGCCCAGCACGTTGACTTTGATGTGCAAACACCTCATTCAAGAATTTGAGCCCGGCCAGGGACAATGACAAAAATATATTAGCATGAATATGGTCATCATGTGGTAACTATTAAAAAAGGAGAAGAAAGATATATTGTAACTAAAAACCTACAGCATAATTTTAAAAACAAACTTCATTTTCCAGGGCTATGCACAGATCAGCTTAGCAGACTTCTGGCTTGACACTGGCCAGACCTAGTGCTGTAACGTCCTCGACTTTGCCCTCCTTCAGCCTGATAACCTAGCCAGGGATGACCAGTCCCCTAAATCTTCCACCCTCCGCTCGTCCATCTTGCCACTTGTATTAGGTCAGGATCTGTCTATGCTAAGATTAGGTGTACCCCATTTTTTGTAGCTTTTGTATGCATCGCTGCTTAGCTACAATATATTCTCTGCACTCTTTTTGTTGTTCATAAAATTCTACTTATATTTCATCCAGGATTATTCATAGTACAGTCATTCTAAGAGCTACAGCAGGTGACAGTAGCGTTATGAGTGCTTGGTTGTGTGTCAGCGCTTTTGACCATTGTTGATGTATGTGGCTTTGTGTGCCAGTTGTGACCCGGAAATGCTTTCATGCTTTCATTATACATAAGGCATACTTAGGAGAAGGAATGGTAGTTATAAAAGTACTAACCCACAAAGGAGCATGTGTGATTTGTTGCAGTGCTTGTATGTTTTATATTTACCATCATCCTTATATTTATGAAGGGAAGATGATGGCAAATACTGTGGTTAAGATTATTGTCCATAACTGAATATTTACACGCCCAAAAAGCTAGGTAGTACACCACCATGTTGCTTTAACCCACTTAGGGAATGAGATCCTGTTTATGTAAGGGACAGTAATTTTCTTTTCTTTTCTTTTTCACATTTGGACAAACGTAATGTGAATTAACTTGATGATGATGATGATGAACAAATATAGGTGTATGTGAAGGTGTATGTTAAGCTACAGTTCGTGACGAAATCTTTTGGCCTATCAAGTGGAGCCTGGATTCCATGGGCGTGCATGATGGTGAATGGAAGTGTGGCCCGTTGAATTGGGTAAATGTTGGCTGTCCGGACGCTGCTACTCCTCACCCCGCCCTTGAGTGGGAAGGGAGGTCCAGATGATGATGATAATGATGAACAAATATATAACACTACCTCAGTTCACTTGATGTTGTGCTGCTCTCAGGGATTGTACTTTCCTCTCTTTGTTCCTCTTCTGTCTTTCTTTCCTTCATTCTTTCCTCTTCCTTCTGTCTACAGGTAACTCTGCACTGAGTGACAAGCCAAATGGTTTCCTGTATACCAGGAAACCTTTTACCATGCTGGGCGGTAACCATATACAGTAATCAGATAATGGCACCTGGTGGTTTAGTGGGTAATTAAGGCGCTGCAATTGGATTGAGCCGGTGAAGGTTTATATCCAAGTGGTGGTTGGGATTTATTGCTCATGTAATGCCACTCAGGGATGAGTGAGGCTGGTCACTCTCATCTTAAATGTCAGGACCAAATTGCCTAGCTTCAAGCTCCTACCCTCTTCATGGGGCAACATAGGATTAGATGATGAATGAACTTCAGTTTATATAATCCCACCAGTGTAGTTGTTTTAGCAGTATGAACAAGGACTATGTTGCCAAAACTCTTATAGAAAAGATATGAATCTTCATCCTGGTCATTACAAGGATGAAGATGGCTATAAAGATTGCTGTAGTAAAGATGTCTCCAGACGTATGGCAGTAATAGGGCAGGGGACTTGCATGTATGTGTGATTCTGGGATGTCAGACCTATGACAAAACTCAGTGTCCTTGTTGTCAAAGATTTTGCCATACTGTAGAAAAGTAGAGCAAGAGAAATTGCTTACCAGGTATCAAGAAATGTCCCTGGCACTGAGGCACATAAGTAAAGCATATCTGACTTCCTTATAAACTTTCACTACTTCATTGTTTTAAATCTCAAACATTACACACAGTGATATGAACATACTTGAACAGTATCTTGGACTTATCTTGGAAAGATCATATTGCATCTCTTGTAAAATCTGCTTCCAAGAGATTAGGTGTGCTGAGCCGACTCTGTGCCTTCTTTACCCCTGCACAGTTGTTGACTTTATACACGGGTTTTATTTGCCCCTGTTTAGAGTACAACTCTCATGTGTGGGGAGGCTCCCCACGTACAGCTGTTCTCAGTAGGGTGGAGTCAAAGGCTTTTCGTCTCATTAACTCTCCTCCTCTTACTGACTCCCTTCAACCTCTGTCTCTTCACCGCACTGTTGCATCTTTATCTCTGTTCTATCGCTACTTCAATGGTCACCGCTCCTCTGACCTGTCTGCTTGCATTCCTCCACCTCTACAATGGGTGTGTAGCACACCCGTCTAGCAACAAACTCTCATCCCTTTTCTGTCCAGCTCTCTAATGCAAGAGTTAACCTTTACTCCCAGTCCTTCATTTATGCAATAGGTCATCTCTGGAACTGTCTCCTTCTGTCTGTATTTCCTACTTTCTATGATCTCCAGTCTTTCAAACGCCGTGTGTCCAGGCATCTTGAAATGAACAGATCTTCAATTTGGCTCTCTTTTGTATTGTTTTTGTTTTATTCTTGGAAGGGACTGTTTTACGGGCTCAGCCTTTGATTCCTTCTTCCTTGCATTTACTATAAAAAAAAAAAAAAGTGTACGAATAAATTTCATCGTGAATTATTTTCGTGTTTCATCCAGGAGGAGAGCAGCGACAAATCCACCATAATCTCCTCACAAACCGCAACACTGACACGCAGTTTGGATACTGAGGCATTACGGCTCAACTTCCCCCTCACCTCGGAGGACTTTGAGCCGTTGATAGAGTCTGACGATGAGGAGGAAGCTGAAGATGAGAACAACACTCACAGGGCACAGGAGGAGGTTATGGAGGAAGCTGCAGAGAATGCTGTGAGTTTGCAGCAAGATTATCATGTCAGCTTTATGTGGAGAGGATGGAGGGTGAAAGACTGACGAAGAGAGTGTATGTGAGTGAGGTGGAGGGGGGAAGAGGGAGGGGGAGGCCGAGGATGAGATGGAGGGATGGGGTGGAGAGGTATATGAGAGAGGGGGGTGTGAGTTGGGAGCAGGGCAGTGAAATGGCGGGGGACAGGGCGACTTGGAGGCGATTTGTTTGTGGCCACCCCAAACGGGATTGAGGCGTCTGGCAATAGATAGATAGATAGAGTGATATCTGTGGAGATCAGTTTTCCTTTCACCTGTTTATGTCTTATATGGAATGTGTGTTTTTTGCCATCGGATGCTGTGCCCACTCAGATTTGTCTTGAAAGTCTTGAGTAATCATTTGTTTTACTATACCTGTTTATTTGTATGGATTTCCTGTCATTATTGATGTTTTTGTACTCATGCTTTCATTATCATTCATTCATTGCCAGACGCCATGTATCCCAGACGGGGTGGCCAATGGCTCAAAGTTAATTGTTTTACAGGGAGGGACACTAATCCTCCACCAACCCCACTTGACACATAGGGATGCCAACAACATCTGGTGTTCCCAGGCGGTCACCCATCCAAGTACTAACCAGACCCAACATGCTTTCATTAGCTTACTGTATTTTTAGACCAGGGGTCAGGGAACAGGGGTAAATCAGCCCAAGTGGGGTAAGTCTAATAAGTTTTTAGGTAATGCCTGGGATGCATGTGGTATATTACTGATTTTACACATAAGTGGTGTAAGTAATAGTGAACATGATATAAAGCCATGTATCATGTATCATGCTACTGTATTTGTTGCTTAACCGCCGTACTATTGACGTGCACACAGACGTATGTGTGTGTGTGTTTGTAGTTGGGGATAATTTCATTTTACTCAAATAAATTTTTGGTAAGTGGTAGGTGGGGGCGCTCACCATCCACTCACTCGATGTAGTGCTGCTTTAGGTGTCTGCCCTTTCCTCTCTTCCATCCTTCCTCTTCCGTCTTTCTTTCCTTCATTCTTTCCTTTCATCCTTCCTCTTCTGTCTTTCAGTCATTCTTTCCTTTTTCTTCTGCCTACAGGTGACTTTACACTCCCTGTTCTCTCTTTGGCTCAGTGGTAATGTGTGCTTGTATGAAGCGCGAGGGCCTGAGTTCAAATCCCGGCCAGACCAGCATGATTAATTTGTCAAATATCAGTTCGGTCATTACACTTGTACACCAGGAAACCGTTTACTATGCTGGGTGGTAACCATATAATCAGATTATGGCGCCTGGTGGTTTAGTGGGTAATTAAGGGGCTCCAATCGGATTGAGCCGGTGCAGGTTTATATCCAAGGGGTGGTTGGGATTTATTGCTCATGTAATGCCACTCAGGGATGAGTGAGCCTGGTCACTCTCATCTTAAATGTCAGGACCAACTTGCCTAGCCCTGGACTCCTATGCTCCCCATGGGGTGACACAGGATTAGATGATGATGATAAGTTTAGCTTGTGTTATTTTGACTTAATGGTCCCCCCAAACATGCAGTACAGTATGTTGGTCCATCTTGTTGGACCTTTCAGCTCGTACTGCCATCGATGTTTTTATCTCCATCTTGGTTTGCTTATTTTCCCCTTTCTATTATCTTTATTACTGTACATAATCTGATAAGAAATTCAGATGAAATGTTGCTTGAGCTTACCTAATAATGATTATATTACAGCTGATGTGAGTGATGTGGTACGTGAATGTGGTGTGAGGGTGGTGGAGGCAGGAGCTTCTCAGGTGGGACAGTCAGCCAGAGCTGTCTGCATACCTCTGGCACAGGTCATGGGTCTGCTAGTGCTGTGATCTTTCTCTTTACACACAGGTATTCTCAGATAAGTCACACTCTTCTGTTGTAATAGTAATATTATCACTGTTTATGCTGTACTGTTTATGTCGTACTGTTTATGTTGCTGTACTGTTTATGTTTATGCTGTACTGTTTATGCTGTACTGTACACATTCTCAACATCTGTTTGTGGTGTTTTATGGAAGGCAAGAGGCTTTTAAGTTATTGTTTTACATTTGGTTTATGGCAAAAGGACTGTGAATTGCAGAACATATTTATTTATATTTACATAACAAGGTAAATATACAATAAATGAGCCTAATGAGTGGAAACACAAGACCATCCCACATAGTAGTGGCCATTTGACAAAACAGATAGCCAGACAAAACTTTAGGCTGGCTAGTTAGTGTACGATAGGGAATACAGTCATGTATAGCAGCAAGGGCTGGACAGTAAAGGCTAAGAGTTAATCAGAGACATGCCACATTAGTTCCCACATATGTCATTACATTGCCTAAATAAACCACAGCACAAGAAGAGATATGTGATGCCAGGAAGCCACTGATGAGTAACAGTTCTGGGTTCATCCAGTGAGAGGTGTTCTGGAATACCATCACACATTAGGAGGCATTATAACTGGAAACAGAAAGCAGTACACGCCTCAGCTGTCTTAAACATAATAATTGCTGCCATCACCAGGTGTAGGTCTGGATGGCAAGAGGGATCAGTGCCTCCTACTAAGGCCTCTAAACAAGAAGCAGAATTATTATTATTATGAGTATATTGCCATGATGGAGCCAGGATTCCGGGGGCGTGAATGATGAGTGAATGGATGCATAGCCCATTGGATTGGGCAAACTTGGGCTGCTTGGACATTGCCACCCCCCACCCTGCCCTATAGTGGGAAAGGAGGTCTGGATGATGATGATGATGATGATTATTATTATTATTATTTTGTTTTGCCTTTTCAAAACCTGTTATATAAACATTTTGCACAATAGTGGACTATGTTGTGAGTTGTGAGCATCATATTCATTCTACTTTTGAGGACATGGAATTTTAAAAGGCTTTTCAGTCCATCTCACTGCTTGACAAATCAGATGTGTTTTGACTCATAAGTCATGTGAATTAAGTGGTCAAGGGCTATACTACAATTTGTAACAGTTTAAATAGCTTATGTGGCTTTTTGCTTCTTTACATGTAATTAGACACTGCAAATGAGTTACATTATAAAAATGTTTCATCATTGTTCTCTGCACACAGGCATACATCAACACTCCACACAGGCATACATCAACACTCCACACAGGCATACATCAACAATCCACACAGGCATACATCAACAATCCACACAGGCATACATCAACACTCCACACAGGCATACATCAACACTCCACACAGGCATACATCAACACTCCACACAGGCATACATCAACACTCCACACAGGCATACATCAACACTCCACACAGGCATACATCAACACTCCACACAGGCATACATCAACAATCCACACAGGCATACATCAACAAGAAAATTGTCTTTATGGGAAGATTTAGGCCAAGAGCAGCATGGTCTTCCTGGCATCTGTGTCTTGTATGTCCAGGAAGATTTATCGATCAAAGGAACTGTGGCTAAAAAGATGACACCCACAAGCCAAAGTGAACTGTGTAGGGCTGTAGGGGCTGAGAAGGGGCATGTCCTGGTTATGGCTGTGGCTGCCAATGGGAAGGCTGTATGTGTCTCCTTCTGGTGTGATCAGTGTGGATCTTGAGGACTAACTGGTATATATAAAACATTTTAAGAAGGTACCTGAGAATACTCTTATTTCTCAAGAATTACTCAGCTTGGAGTCATTGTATAAAAACTTTTAGAGTACGGTAACTCTTAAAAGTATATATACATGACCAACTCAGAGCAAGTCCTTTCAGATTTTACTAAATTAAACACTAATATTTGATGTAAAGAAAAAATACATGTAGATGTCACAAGAACAAGCAGGTCCCAAAATTCCTTCAAACATTTTTATTTGTGAAGTACTGTCATGGCATGATAACAGTTTATGGGCAGACTAAGAGATATGCTTTATATCATCATTGCCCTTGTCCCACCCACTGGAACCACTAGTTGCCAAGGAAACAACATTTTACACCCAGCAACACTGTGTAATCTGATATCATTACACCTGTTGTGCCCGTTTGGTTCCAGTATTCACAAAGCATAATAAAAGAGGTACAAGGTAGGGTAGTGGATGTTGGAGTGGCCCTGGTGAGAGAGGGCAGTGTTTGGAAACTCCCTGTACTGTTGTTTGCAGATGATACTGTGTTGTTGAGTGAAGACGAAGGGGAGCTGCAAGGCTTGGTGGATGAGTTTGGGAGAGTGTGTAAGAAACAGAATCTAAAGGTGAATGTAGGGAAGAGTAAAGTGATGGTCTTTGAGAGAGGTGAAGTCAGTGAATGTACAGCGAGGTTGGATGGTGAGGAATTGGAAAATGTGAGTAAGTACTTGGGAAGTGTGATGAGTAAGGATGGAGGTTTGGAGGGTGAAGTGCTTGAAAGAGTAAAGCAGGGAAGAAAGGTTGCTAGTTCCTGGAAAACAGTGATATGAAACAGGGAAGTGAGCATGGAAGTGAAAAAGTTACTACATGACAGTATTGTGATACCAACTCTAACGTATGGAAGTGAAGCTTGGACGTTGCTGGAAGGACACAAGTCAAGAGTGAGAGCAGTGGAAATGAGTTGTTTAAGAGGAGCCTGTGGAGTCACATGGAGAGACAGGCTGATGAATGAGGATATAAAGGAGCGTTGTGGTGTGGATGTGATAGGAAGCATTAGGAGGAATACACTGAGGTGGTTTGGCCTTGTGGAGAGGTTGGTGGGTGAGAGACTGATGAGGAGAGTGTATGTGAGTGAGGTGGAGGGGGGGAGAGGGAGGGGGAGGCCAAGGATGAGGTGGAGGGATGGAGTGGAGAGGTATATGAGAGAGGGAGGTGTAAGTTGGGAGCAGGGCAGTGAAATGACGGGGGACAGGGCGACGTGGAGGCGATTCGTTTGTGGCCACCCAGTACGGGATTAAGGCGTCTGGCAATAGATAGATAATAAGAATTCTGCTTATGCCTTTATTTACCTGTGGTACATGTGTGCATTTGTTACTTATATAGGAAAAAGAAGAAACCATTCATCCATCCATTGCCAGACGCCATAATCCCACAAGGGGTGGCCGTTTGACTCTGAGTTATTTGTTTTACGGGGACGGGCACTAACCCTCCACCAACCCACTTGTTGACATGTAGGGAGCACGTATGGTTTGGTTATATGGTTACCACCCAGCACTGTAAATGGTTTCTTGGCTTACAGGAAACCATTTGGCTTGTCACTCAATGTAAAGCCACCTGTAAAGGAAAGAAAAGCAATAAGAAGTGACAGGAAAGATGGGAGAAATAGGAAGAGAGGAGGGGAGGCAGAGAAGAAGAATGATAAAGGCTAAGGAAGAAGTAGGCGGCACTACATCAAGTGAGTGGATGATGGCTGCCACCACCTATCACAACAAAAGCCTGTTTTTCACTCATGGCACCTGAATTTTGGAGGCACCAAGGAAGAGTTTTAAAGCAATATATAGAAACAGGTCCTTCATTACCCCCTCCTCCCTCACTTTCTCTCCCCATAAAGTTAAGTTTCCATACTTTAGCTGGGTCTGTGTAGAGGCAGTGAACATCGTCTTCTCTGGGCCATGTGGAAGGGTGGTGGGTGCAGAGAAGACAGTCTTTATACTCACACACAAACACATGCACACACATACAAACACTTGCACACACACATACAAACATGCACAAACATACAAACACATGCACACACATACAAACACATGCAGAGGCATAAATATTATCATCATCATCATCATCCAGACCTCCTTTCCCACCCAAGGGATGGGTGAGGAGTAGCAGCGTTCAGACAGCCAAATTTTGCCCAGTCCAATGGGCCATGCTTCCATTCATTCATCATTCAAGCCCATGGAATCCTTGCTCCATCTGATAGGCCAAAAGGTTTCACCACGTACTGTAGTCTCATATATACAGTATAGTACCTATCTGATAGAGTCAATTTGAATGCTGTCATGTCAAAAAGGGCTGTCAAATCCCTGGTCCTGCGCTTCTCCACATGAAATTCATCCATCCAGCACCACCTTTTGTCAGTCCCTTGCCTCACTGACTTCCATACCCCTCTTCCTCATACACTCATCTACCATATCTCTCCACCTTCTTGGCCTACCTCACCTCCTTCCAACATCAGATTCGCTCAGATATACCTTTTTCACCACTCTATTGTTATCCATTCTCTCCACATGACCATACCATCTCGGTACACTGTCTGCAGTTCTGGTGTCCACATAAAATATAAGAAAATTTCTTATTGTGGCTGCAGGCTCATTTGCCTCTGACCCTGGTGGACTGCAGGCTGAAGTTGCCCCCATTTTGTAATTGATCCTCCTTTTGGGGAATAGGGAAGGGGTTGATGGACTTTTGTGTAATTGGGCAGCCACAATGCCCGATTATATCAGTGCCACTGCATGAAGCTGCCTTGGTCTGTACTGTAGCTGACATAGCAGGCTGCATAGCAGGTCTTCCTAGCTGACATAGCAGGCTGCATAGCAGGTCTTCCTAGCTGACATAGCAGGCTGCATAGCAGGTCTTCCTAGCTGACATAGCAGGCTTCATAGCATGTCTTCCTAGCTGATATAGCAGGCTGCACAGCAGGTCTTCCTTGGGATTTGTATGTTGCACACTGACATTATTTTGGATGTTATTTATAGCATTTTGATATAAGTCGGTGAGGCCAGGGAACTGACAAGAGATCAAGCTGGCTGGATGAATGTTGTGAGAAGAAGTGCATGATCAGGGATTTGGCGCCCCTTTTTAATGTGACAGCTTCCGGATTGACTCTGTCGGAAACGTTGATGTGAAGCTACAGAATGTGGTGAAATTTTTTGGCGTATCAGATAGAGCCAGGATTCGAGGGGCTTGAATGATGAGTGAATGGAAGCGTGGCCCATTGGACTGGCCAAACTTAGACTGTCTGGACATTGCTACTCCTCACCCTGCCGTAGGGTGGGAAAGGAGATCCGGACGATGATGATGATATCATCACAATTTATATCACCAACTTGTAGGAGGATATTGATGTTTATTGTGCAGAATAAATTGCTAAGGGAGAGGTGTTACAGTATCCAAAGGCACATAGAATATGACCTTCAGGAGAATACACTGCCTAAACCTGCCTTCCTTCAGGTCAAACGGCACAGTAGGTTAATCTCATTTTACCCCTTTGATGTGTAGGGCTGCCAGGCTGGGCCACAGCAGTCCAGTATATATGATGTGTAGGGCTGCCAGGCTGGGCCACAGCAGTCCAGTACATATGATGTGTAGGGCTGCCAGGCTGGGCCACAGCAGTCCAGTATATATGATGTGTAGGGCTGCCAGGCTGGGCCACAGCAGTCCAGTATATATGATGTGTAGGGCTGCCAGGCTGGGCCACAGCAGTCCAGTATGTTTAAGGATCAATGACCAGCCTATCAGTGCTCCTCTTGTTGGTGTTATATGATACAAAATTCTCCAGTGCTGGGGATCAAACCTGTTCAAGGCTGTCACTGCAGCTAGACCAAGTGCCTTCAGGTAAAGGTAAGGAAACAGTTGAGGGGCAGACAACATGAGCTGCTCACCCAAAGTGCTCATCTGTGTAACTTAGGCCTTTGAGCCTGTGGCTGGTTATTAACCCCCTGTCTTGAGATAAAAGACCACTGTATCCTCCAGCTTACCATAGTTACCTCCATAGGTATTATTTACTAACCCACAAAGAGTTGATGGTCACCTCAGTCAAATGACGGCACTCCAGCACCATAACTATCCCTCAAGCTCACCATCACTCAGTCTGTAACTCACTGAATCACCCCATCACTGTAACTATCACTCACTGAATCACTCCATTAATATCACTACAACTCTCTGAATAACTCTATCACTATTACTGAGTCACTCCATCACAGTAAGTCAATCGTTGAATCACGCCATCTCTATCACTCACTGCATCGTCACTACCACTCACTCAGTCACTTTAATTTCTCTCACTCCATCACTATCACTTAGTCACTCCACTATCACTCGCTGACAACTCCATCACTATCAGTACCAGCCACAGAATCTATCTGTCTGTCTATCTGAATCACTCCACCAATATCACTCCACTTATTTTTTCTTCGTAATTGCTCACTAAATCATTCCTTCATTATTTGTCTTCATTAGCGCCCACTGAGTCATTCCCTCATTATATACCTCTGTCATTACTATCGCTTACTGAATCTTTCCTTCATTATCACTATCTTTACTCTCACTCAATTATTCCTTCATTACTTCTATCTTTACTATCACTCAATCATTCTTCTGTCTTTACTATCACTCAGTCATTCTTCTGTCTTTACTATCACTCAGTCATTCCTTCATTATGTCCATCTTACTGTCACAATAATATCTGTCCTTACTGTATATCTTTACTATCATTTAATCATTCCTTCATTACCTCTGGTCTTTACTATCACCGAATCTTCGCCTCATTATTTCTGTCTTTACTAATACAATCATGCTTTATTCTATCTGTTACTCCATCCATCCATCCATCATCCAATCCTACGTTGCCCCATGAGGAGCGTAGGAGCCCGGGGCTAGGCAAGTTGGTCTCGACATTTAAGATGAGAGTGACCAGCCTCACTCATCCCTGAGTGGCATTACATGAGCAATCAGCCCCAACCATTCCTTGGATATAAACCTGCACCGGCTCAATCCGATTCGAGCACAGTAATTACCCACTAAATCACCAGGCGCCATAATTTGGTTATATGGTTACCACCCAGCGTAGTAAATGGTGTCCTGGTGTACAGCAAACCATTTGGCTTGTCACTCAGTGTAGAGTCACCCACAGGCAGAAGGAACAGGAAAGAAAGACAAAAGAGGGAGTGTAAAGTCACCTGTAGGCAGAAGGACGAGGAAAGATTAAAGAAAGACAGAAGAGGAAGGAAGGAAAGGAGGGAGGAGAGGAAAGGGCAGACACCCGAGAGCAGCACTGCATTGAGTGAGTGGATGGTGAGCGCCCCCACCTATTACTATCACTAATTTTTTTCATTATCCCTACTATCACTCAGCTTTTTCTTCATTACATCTGTCTTCACTATCACAATTTCTTTCATTACTGTATATCTTTACTGCCATTCCATTATTCCTTCATTTATCTCTCGTCGTTACTGTCCTGAAGCATTCCTTTATTATCTATCTCTACTGAGTCATTCCTTCACTATCTCAGTCTTTACCATTACAGTCATTGCTTTATTATCCACCATGACAATCAATCTGTCATTATCTTTACTATCACTCAGTTATTCCTTCATTATCGCTCATTACTATCACTGAATCGTTCCTTCATTATCGCTGTCTTTATTGTCAGTTATTACATTATTTTCCTTACCTCTCACTAAGGTTACTCCTTTTCTTGCCCCTTCCCTCTCTTCAAATATCTTACTCTTAGTCCCACCCACCCCCATAACCCTCCACCACCCCACCTACCCCCATAACCCTCCACCACCCCACCTACCTTCCCACGCTTCCCCTCCCACCAACCCCACCCACATTACCCCCCTCCTCACATACCCACCCACTCTGCCCCCACCAACCCACCCACGCTACAGTCCACAAACCCACCCACACTGCCCGCCCACAAACCCACCGACGCTACCCCACACAAACCCACCCACCTATGCACCAGTCTATGCCTGTGGGTGGAGTGCAGTAAGGGTGAGGTAGAATGTGGGTGTTGGTACGGGTGTGGGTGTGGGGTGTGGGTGTTGGTACGGGTGTGGGTGTGGGTGAGACAGGTTCAACAGAGCGGCACTGTAACCACCTCATCACATCACGCTGCACCATACACCACACAGGGTAACACTGATCACTTCCACGTTGCCTATAAATTACTTAAGATAAAACTCAACTCATCCCCTCACACTACTAACCTTCCCTGGGTCTGACTGAGAGTTCTTTACAGCTGTTATTCGTGCACATAGTATTATTTAAATTCCGTTTTCTTTGCTGCTTAGTTTGATTACCTAATACTTTTAAATACGTACACCATATTTTGACCATTGGTTGTCATTTTTAAGAGTGTTTCCTAGATATTTCTTTGGCATATTCCATTGTGTGTTTCCTGAGTTAATTAAGCGCCAGAAATCGATAAAATGAGCAGCTTGGCGCTAAGCGGTGAGATGCGGATGGCAGCGGGAGTGCCGCGGCCACGGCTGATACAACTCGTAGCTAAAGAAAACGGTCTCAAAACTGTCAAGAAAACGAAAATCGTAGAATCAACCCTTTCCAAAAATATATGGACGCGCAGCGAAAACGGGGACACCAAAATATTGGCCATGGCTGTGGAGATGCCGCTTGTGAGTTTTGATGGTGTTAGTAGGGTAGATACCAGGATGAAAATTATGTTACGCACAAAATGGGGCATGAAAAAGTGGAAAGGCGAGTGTAATCTATGGTGGCTGATTCTCGAAATTCGCAAAGGGAATGATTTTCTGCTGCGCTTGTCGGAAGGAGGACAGCTAAAGCTAGAGGTGCGCAGTCACGTACAGGAAAGGAAGGAAGTTCCCAGTCACGTACAGGAAAGGACAGAAGTTCCCAGTCACGTAGAGGAGGAAGAGGAAGAGGGGGAGGAGGAGAAATGGGAGGACGCGGTAGAATACCTTGTGTTGAATGGAGAACACTGATAGAACGCTAGAGAAGATGAGAAGGAGGACGACTGGGATGATGCCAATGGCCTGGGGAATAATTGGTCCAGCGATCCCACATCCACTTTGGCCTTGACACTGGACTACGATCCCAGGAACAAAAACGAACTGCGAAAGGCGGGAAAGAGACTCGCCGAGCAGATCCGATCCTGGCCCGAGGGACCCTCTCGCTTCCATATCATCCTCACCCATGGAAGGTGAGCCCGCCTGGTCAGAAAAGGTCCAAGTATGACCTTGACCAAAGAGGAGGCCATAGTCGTCCTTGAGAGCGAGGACATGCTGAGACACACCTGCCTGGCCTCGATATCGTCTCGGCTATTGCGGACACTGTGCAGCGCTGCCTGAGTCATCGATAAGGAGTTTGTTGCCGGCATCAATGTAGACAAAAGCGCTTCACCCACGTCCAGAGTCACGGCTGTCATGTCTTATTAACTACTAATCTATTTTAACTTTTGATATCTCGCAAACTACAGTACTGTGATTATGGCTGGAGACCACAGTCGTTGGCGTGTTTGGGGCCAACGACCTGTATCGTGAAGACGAGTTATGCTCTTCACCGTACAGCCCTTACATGGGTGGAGGTCTCTTAACTCCAACAAAACTACTCCAGAGGGACAGCGAGTGACAGCATACGAGGACCTGTTGATCTAATGTGTTGCTGGGCCAGGGCCTGTGCGGTGGGCCTGGCCTGCAACTTTCATTCTTTCTCCCCTAACAACTTTTACTGCTGCTGCCTTCATTACTTCTTGTTATTGTCTTATTATTATTACACATACTCATATTATTATATCTTATTATTATTACTACACCAACTGTTATTATTGTGCATTATTATTATTACTACACCTCTTTTTTTTCATTGTCAGACACCTCAATCCAGTAAGGGGTGGCCACAAACAAATCGCCTCCATGTCGCCTGTCCAACACCATTTCACTGCCGTCCCCCCAGCTCACGCCCCACTCTCTCATATACCTCTCCACTCCATCCCTCCATCTCATCGTCGGTCTCCCCCTCCCTCTCCCCCCTCCACCTCACTCGCATACACTCTTCTCGTCAGGCTCTCGCTCTCCATCCTCTCCACATGGCCAAACCACCTCAGTGTATTCCTCCTAACGCTTCCTATCACATCCACATCCACACCAGAACGCTCCTTTATATCCTCATTCGTCAGCCTGTCTCTCCATGTGACTCCACAGGCTCCTCTTAAATAACTCATTTCCACTGCTCTCACTCTTGACTTGTGCCCTTCCAACAACGTCCAAGCTTCACTTCCATACGTTAGAGTTGGTATCACAATACTGTCATGTAGTAACTTTTTCACTTCCATGCTCACTTCCCTGTTTCTTATCACTGCTTTCAAGGAACCAGCAACCCTTTCTTACTTGTTGTACACTTTCAAGCACTTCACCCTCCAAACCTCCATCCTTACTCATCACACTACCCAAGTACTTAAACGTACTCACATTTTCCATTTCCTCCTCATCCAGCCTCACTGTACATTCACTGACTTCACCTCTCTCAAAGACCATCACTTTACTCTTCCCAACATTCACCTTTAGATTCCGTTTCTTACACACTCTCCCAAACTCATCCACCAAGCCTTGCAGCTCCCCTTCGTCTTCACTTAACAACACAATATCATCTGCAAACAACAGTACAGGGAGTTTCCAAACACTATCCTCTCTCACCAGGGCCACTCCAACATCCACTGCCCTATCTTGTATCTTTTTTATTACCCCATCCATGTACAGATTGAACAACTATGGAGACATGACACATCCCTGTTTCAACCCAACCCTCAAATAGAAAAACTCACTCAGTTAACAGTTCACACGCACTGCAGCCTTAGCACCATCATACATACTCTTCACAGCATTCAACAACTTCCCATCTACTCCATAAATTCTTAATACTTTCCACAATCCTTGTCTATCCACCCTGTCATATGCTTTCTCCAAATCCATGAAGGCTGCATACAACTTCTTTCCCTTCTCTAGAAACTTTTCCACTGAAGATCTAAGAATAAATATCTGATCTACACAACCTCTTCCCTTCCTAAAGCCTCCCTGTTCTTCTCCAACTAATTCCTCTGTTATTTCCCTAACTCTGTCAATAAGTATCCTACCATATATATATATACTTCCCTATTACACTAAGAAGACAAATGTCCCTATGATTACCACACACACATCTTTTTCCCTCTTTTCCCTTTTTCCTTGTCATGTAGGTATGTTCACTCACTCTGTCATTCTTCCTCTGCAGACAAAAACAGTCAGATCATTCTTCTTCACTTAATAATACTGAACACCTAATCACTTGCACATCATTCTTGTTGTGTTGACAATATATTCATACTTGCACTGATCTGCAGACAATATCACTCACACACTCATTCTTCTTTAAACAAACTGTCTATCTATCTATGACCTGACGCCGTAATCCCGTAAGGGGTGGCCATAAACAAATCTTCTCCATGTCGCCCTTGCTCTGTTCCCCGACATGTCACTGCTCTGCTCCCTACTCCACCCCTCCATCTCATCCTTGGCCTCCCCCTCCATCACCCCCCCTCCACCTCACTCACATAGCCTACACTCTCCTAGCTAGTCTCTCTCTCTCCATCCCGTTCTCATGGCCAAACAGACTCACTTCATTCTTATTCTTCTGACAATATCTACACGTCATTCTTACAGCGTTGACAATATAAACATTCTTTTCGTAATATTCTCTAGACAATATCAGAACTAATCATGTTTCCTCTCTAGACAGATTATTTCCCTGCCAATATTCCTTAGCTTAGACCAGTTCACAGCCAGTCCTTCATGTTGTGAGGCCAAATACACTGACTTTATCAGTATTGCTGTATACGCTAATTCACTTACACTGCCATACTCATCATGCACACAGTTGCACATCAATCATCCTTATTCATCATCATCATCATCATCATCATCATCATCATCATCATCACCATCATCATCATCATCATCATCATCATCATCTCTCAGTTTTAAAAAGTAATTTGTTTTTTGTCTGTTACTTAGTTGTGTTCAAAGCAGCCTTACCCACTCCATTTATTTACTGTGGCAAATAAGGTGATGACGATGATGACGATGATGGTGGTGGTGGTGGTGGTGGTGGTGGTGGTGGTTGTGGTGGTGGTGATATTTTGTGGAAATTGTTTAAATCGTACCACCCTTTGCATGCCTTCTTATTTTTGTTATTATTATGGAAGCTATTTACTACGCTGGGTGGTAACCATATAACCAACTTATGACACCTGGTGGTTTAGTGGGTAATTAAGGCGCTCCTGTCTGATTGAGCCGGTGCAGGTTTATATCCAAGGGGTGGTTGGGGTTTATTGCTCATGTAATGCCACTCAGGGATGAGTGAGGCTGGCCACTCTCATCTTAAATGTCAGGACCAACTTGCCTAGCCCCGGGCTCCCACGCGCCTCATGGGGCAACACTGTATTAGATGATGAATGAATGATTACTACTGTCATTATTATTATTATTATTATTATTATTATTATTATTATTATTATTATTATTATTATTATTATTATTGTTGTTGTTGTTGTTGTTGTTGTTATTATTATTATTACAGTATTATTATTATTATTTTTTAATTATTAGTATTAGTGGTAGGTGGGGCGCTCACCATCCACTCACTCGATGTAATGCTGCTCTCGGGTGACTGCCCTTTCCTCTCCTTCCTTCCTTTCCTTTCGTCCTCCTCTGCCTTTTTTCCTTCATTCTTTCCACTTCCTCATTCCTACAGGTGACTTTACACTCCCTCTTCTGTCTTGCTTTCCTTTATTCTTTCCTCTTCCTTCTGCCTGTGTGTGACTCTATACTGAGTGACGACCCAAATGGTTTCCTGTACACCAGGAAACCATTTACTACGCTGGGTGGTAACCATATAACCAAATTATGGCGCCTGGTGGTTTAGTGGGTAATTACGGCGCTCCAATCGGATTGAGCCGGTGTAGGTTTATATCCAAGGGGTGGTTGGGGTTTATTGCTCACGTAATGCCACTCAGGGATGAGTGAGGCTGGTCACTCTCATTTTAAATGTCAGGACCAACTTGCCTAGCCCCGGACTCCAACGCTTCTCGTGGGGCAGCACAGGATTAGATGATGATGGTGGTGGTGGTGGTGGTGGTGGTGGGTTCAGGCGGCAGTGCAGCACCTCAGCCTTGTCACTGTAGTATTGTTGATATAACTGTACACACTGTCAGCTACATGTGCAGGTACTACAGCACACCTCCACAGGCATTTGTCACTACAGTTCAAAATACCTTAACACCTTTTTGTGTACTGAGTGCATGGAGAGAGAGAGACTAACGAAGAGAGTGTATGTCAGCGAGATGGACTGGGATAGAGGGAGGGGGAAGCCGTGGATGAGATGGAGGGATGGAGTGGAGAGGTATATGAAAGAGGGTGGGTGTGAGCTGGGAGCAGGGCAATGTTTTGCGGGGACAGGGTGACTTGGAGGCGATTTGTTTGTGGCCACCCCTTGCTGGACTAAGGCGTGTGGCAATAGATAGATAGAATGATAGACAGAGTGGGGTCAGATCAGTTTATCAGGCCTATAATGTGGTGTTGGTCAGCCATACACGTCAGTTGGCCTTCACCACCCGTGTGATGTGCTGTGAATGTGTACACGTGCCCTCCCATGTGACATACTGCTGTGTGCAAGTTTGTTACATACATACATACATACATACATACTGGTGTGAATGTGTACACTTGCCCACCCATGTGACATACTGCTGTGTGTAAGTTTGTTACATACATACTTACTGGTACATACATACATACATACATACATACATATATACTGGTGTGAATGTGTACACTTGCCCACCCATGTGACATACTGCTGTGTGTAAGTTTGTTACATACATACTTACTGGTACATACATACATACATATATACATACATATATACTGGTGTGAATGTGTACACTTGCCCACCCATGTGACATACTGTTGTGTGCAAGTTTGTTACATACATACTTACTGGTACAGTCCTGGTCATAAAAAATCCTCCATTCCCCAGTACCCTGTGTCTCAGGCTGCCTCATTTATACGTGGCAAGTCAGCGGAGCAAGAGGGGCTGAGAGGGAGGGGCCAAAAGGAGAAGGGGAAGGTGGGTGGGGGGTGAGTGATGGAGTGAGGGAGGGGAGGGAGTATGAATGCGAAGTGCTGGTCACATTATTTGTCTATTTTCTTTCATTCAAGGCATGATATAAAGGAGTTAATATTACGTAGATAATACTGCATTACATCTTGTATAACGACGTCAGATAACAAGCTTTAGAGAGGTGGTGATATCAAGGACTGCCTCGTGAGACAAATGTACTGACGTATCAGATCAATTATTAGTGCGGAGCCAGGTATTTGTGTTTATCCGTGTATTTTGACTTGGGACGCAGAATGGAATCTGGATGACTTTGACTTTTGTAATGCTTAATTAAGAAATGTCCTTTACCCTGACATGTGATTAATTTTGGAACTAAATATCATATGCAACCTTTGATATGGCTGTGGCCACAGTAAATATGATCAGCCTCTCGGTATACACTCCCTCTATACAGTCACCATCACCACCAGATAATTGTGCATAAAAGATAAGTAAATTTGATGTCTGTGCACATGGCTGGATATAATTACGGTATCTCATAAAATGTTAGTCCATCATCCAATCCCCATGAGGAGCGTAGGAGCCCGAGGCTAGGCAGTTGGTCTCGACATTTAATATGAGAGTGACCAGCCTCACTCATCCCTGAGTGGCATTACATGAGCAATCAGCCCCAACCATCCCTTGGATATAAACCTTCACCGGCTCAATCCGATTGGAGCGCAATAATTACACATTAAACCACCAGGTGCCAAAATTTGGTTATATGGTTACCACCCAGCGTAGTAAATAGTTTCCTGGTGTACAGGAAACCATTTGGCTTGTCACTCAGTGTAGAGTCACTCACAGGCAGAAGAAAGACGAAAGAATGAAGGAAAGACAGAAGAGGGAGTGTAAAGGTACCCATAGGCAGAAGGACAAGGAAAGAATGAAGGAAAGAAAGACAGAAGAGGATGGAAGGAAAGAAGGATGGTGGAGAGGAAAGGGCAGACACCTGACAGCAGCTCTACATCCATCAAGTGAGTGGATGGTGAGCGCCCCCACCTACCACGAATGAAATGTTAGAAGGAAAATAAAACAAAATCCTACCCAGACTCCCAAAATATATCTATGCCAATGTTTACCGACATTGGTAAAGCCAAAGCGACAAGGAAAGCCTTAGTAAGTTGTCCAGTGGCCTCCTGCCTCTTAATAACATCTTGCAGTCTTGGCGGCAGCGAGGAAACAATGTTGTTGATGGTTTACTGGTGTCGTCTGAACAGCTGCCACTCGTCCCTGGTGTGCTGCAGGGGGCGAGCCTGTGTCCTCTGGTTCTCTGGCTCCCACGCGTTGACAGTCTGGGCCCACACAGTCTCGATGGCTCTGTATTAATGTTTGATCTGTCATGTCAATATATTTCTCTCACGAGCCTGCAATTTATATCACCACCTATCTAAAGCCTGTTATCAGACGCCGCTATACAAGATATAATGCAGCGCTGTCTACCGATTATTAACTCTTTTATCATGACTTGAATGAAAGAAAATAGACAAATAATATGACCATCATCCACTTCGCATTTCATTCTCCCTCCCCTATCTCACCCCCTCCCCTCCCTCACTCCACCCTCGCACATCACTCGTCCCCCCACCCACCTGCCCTTCTCTCTCTGACCCCTCCCTCTCAGCCCCTCTTACTCCACTGTGACCTGCCGCGCATAAAGGAGGCAGCCTGAGGAACAGGGTACCGAATGATTAGGTGATTATTTATGACCACGACTATACAGTACATACATATGTCAGGACTCCATATTATAAATACAAATCATAACAGAAAGCATGATGGATGGATAGACAGATAGATAGACAGCACCAGACAAGGTGTGGGAACGGGATATTAGCTTGCAACTCTTGAAGTGAAGGAATGTTGATCGTGCACCGGAAGCAGTACATACACACAGACATACAGTGTTCTAGAAGCTTCCACGACAGTAGAGCACACGTGACACGACCCCTGCTACGCCAGAAAGTAGGATTCTGAGTTCTTAAGGAGACTGGCCATAGAACCGACAGGTAGCAGGGAGAAGGAGGCTGGCAACATGGGCGACAGGGTGGAAGAGAGAGAGAGAGAGCGAGACAGGGAGGTAGCTGGCGGGACTCTATACTTCACTGGTGTGTGAGAGACTTTGTTAATATTTCCAAGACAAATAAAAATAGTCCCATACTTATCTTTACCTCTCCTGTCATTGCACGACAAAAGGGAACCAAGATTACCTACTTACAAAACTACTCACGTATAACAACCGCTCGTCCACGAGTCTAATATATGTATAACTGATCTACAAAACACACTACAAGAAGCTACGAAGCTTCTGTAAGACATACATATATACTGGTACTTACATGCACACACACATACATACATACATTAATACCGTACGTACATTTCGGTCTGTCTGTCTATAGCTAGATGCCTTAATCCCGTAAGGAGTGGCCACAGACAAATCGCCTCCGTGTTACCCTACCCCTGCCATTACACTGCCCTCCCCCCAGCTCACCCCTCTCTCTCTCTCTCTCTCTCTCTCTCTCTCTCTCTCTCTCTCTCTCTCTCTCTCTCTCTCTCTCTCTCTCTCTCCTATACCTCGCTACTCCATACCTCCATCTCATCATACATCATCATCATCATCATCATCATCATCATCATCATTATCCGGACCTCTTTTCCCACCCTAGGGCAGGGTGAGGAGTAGCAACGTCAAGTCAGCCCAAATTTGCCCAATGCAATGGGCCACGCTTCCATTCACTCATCATTCAAGCTCCCGGAATCCTGGCACTATCTGACTTTCATTACAAAGACCGACTACTGACTGCCGTCTGCTGGTCAATGAATATAAGTGACCTAGTTGCCACACAGGGTATATTGGCAGCACAATATAAGTGACCTAGTTGCCACACAGGGTATATTGGCTGCACCACACCAGCCTTCAAGCTGAGGGTTGACCAGCACAGAGGTCAGTGGAGCAGGTTAGGTCTGCCTGTGAGCGACCCTCCTCACTCAGCGGTAATGGAACATTCATTTAACTGTAATACTTGTGTTGATGCCAAGACCTTCTGTATAATAGACCCATGTACCTGTAAGAATACTGGAAGCCATTGATATTTATCAACGCCAACCGCCCTAAACAATGCTCTGTCTGCTGTGCCTCTGAATATATTGTGCAGCTACGTCCCCCCTGTAATTCACATGACGTTTTCTTCTGTTTTACATAAGTGCGATGAGTTCCAGCTCAAATAGCTCTTTTAGCCATTGAATTACCTTACAGGTCATTTATCTTTTTAGATCCACTGAAGATGACATAGATGAATATGTGGAAACGTCTGGGGATAATAGACTTGTTACAAATGTTTGGAAAAGTCCATATTTTGTGGTCGTAGAAAATTGTAAAGAAAAGAGAAATTTGTACATATACTCTGTTCACTTTAACTAGGTGCACAAATCCCATCTCCAGCTTAAATATATATACTGAGCTTAACACTGGAATATGGTGCCAGTCACAAAGAAGTGCTGTGAAAGGCATGTTGTCTTGGTATTATATTATTCTGCCATTGAGCTACAGGAAGTAAGCTACATAAGGACAAAAATCACGGCATGATGATGATGATGATGATGTTATTAGGTGATTTTTGTGGTGTTGTTGATGGTGATTGTAATAATGGCGATGGTGATGATGATTGTGCAAAGCTTCCCTACCCTACCCTACCCTTACTTACCCTAACCTATCATAGTTAACCCTGCCTTACCCTCTCCTGCCCTAGTCTAACCCATGCAAGTCTACCCTACCCTACCCTACTACCCTACCCTACCTTACCTTGTGTTACCATACTCCGCCCTACGTAACTCTTCTGTACCCTACCCTGCCTTGCCAGATTCTGCCTTACTCTATCCTGTGTTGCCAACTCTGCCCTGCCTTACCCTGTGTTGCCATAGTCTACCCTACACTACCCTACCCTGTCCTGCCTTACCCAAACCTACCCTACAGCACCCTACCCTGTCCTGCCTTACCCAAACCTACCCTACAGTACCCTACCCTGTCCTGCCTTACCCAAACCTACCCTACAGTACCCTACCCTGTCCTGGCCTTTACCCAAACCTACCCTACAGTACCCTACCCTGTCCTGCCTTACCCAAACCTACCCTACAGTACCCTACCCTGTCCTGCCTTACCCAAACCTACCCTACAGTACCCTACCCTGTCCTGCCTTACCCAAACCTACCCTACAGTACCCTACCCTGTCCTGCCTTACCGAAACCTACCTTATCGTACCCTACCCTGCCCTACCCTACCCTACCCTACCTCCCCATACCATATCAAGTCTATATCTAGCTTACCTTACCGTCACCTAACCATATCCAACAGTAGCTTGTGCCCACACCTCCCCACACCCTACCCTACCACACCCCTGCCTACCATACCCCTGCCTACCGTACCAAACCAAGCCCTTGTTTGGTTTGAGTGCCGTATGCAACCATAAGGTGTGCCGGTAAACGCGTGATACAGGTCTATCTATCTATCTATTGCCAGACGCCTTAATCCCGTAAGAGATGGCCACAAACAAATCGGCTCCATGTCACCCTGTCCCCTGCCATTTGGCTGTCCTGCTTCCAACTCACACCCCAATCTCTCATATACTGTACCTCTCCACTCCATCCCTCCATCTCATCCTTGGCCTCCACCTCCCTCACCCCCCCTCCACCTCACTCACATACACTCTCCTCGTCAATCTCTCACTCTGCATCCTCTCCACATGGTCATTGGTATTATTTGCTCACATACACCAGTGCCTCTTGTACTGTATACCAAGCCGTGTGGCATCAAATACACTCCACCCCACTGACTGCTGTTCTGGCGGTATTTGGCCCGAGTTTGTCTCTTATCATAGCTACCTAGGGAACCAAAGTCTGCTGATTGGAGTCTAAAACATGACTGAGCTGCACCACCCACTGAAATGTCTTAACACCCCTGCTAATATCATCACAGTCCTGAGTGAGACTTGTGGACGGTGGGTATTAGTGGCCAAGTGGTGACGTGAAGGACTTGGGATGTAGGAGAACTGCTGGGCCTCGGGGAAATGGCTGTCAAATCAATGGCCTCTTCCGTAGCAACATGTTTGGCACATTACACCTTATCATTCTCTTGTATGTTACTTATATTAATGCAGACACAGCTGGCAGCATTATCAGAAAGGAAGAGGAGAGTGAAAATTAATGTAATGTGCAGAACAAATCTCTAAGAAAGAGGTGCTACGAAGGAGGTTGGGGAAGGGTGTATTTATGAGCGGTCGTTCATGTAACCCCTCTCCATGGTTCAAAAATTCCAAAGTAAACACAGACGCAATAATAATAATAATAATAATAATAATAATAAAAGTAAAGGCCTACAGTGCTCCTTTCGCTTTAAATTGGCCTAAAATTGCCATCTCTTTATCTTGAATGCTGCGTTGTAGCAAAAGACGAATGCTGGACTATGGTGTTAGTAATGAAGAGGTATAGATGTCGAGTAGTAGCATTATCCTTTTCTGCCTCTGAGGTACGTGATTAAAGTTGTAAAAGGAAAGGTTTGGGTCGAGGACTTATAATTCAAAAGTCAATGCAGCCTCCAAGTAACCTAGACTCACTAAAAATGCAATAAAACATCGACAGCGAACTATTAGACAACTCATCAAGACACAGGCACAGTATATAATTTGTGTATTCTTAAAATCTCGCTACCTAACTACAGTACGTTACACTGCATCGCGGTATCTGTCACAGTACATTATATTCGTCTAAGGGAAACAAAAGAAAATTGTACTGTGATTTCTTCTCTGAGTCTCTAAAAAGGTAACATTTAGTACTGCTGAGGTTTTAACTAATTTTAGGGAGAGAATGTGGAACTAGAAAGGAGTCCCAGATGTGGGAATTTTGTTCGTTGTTGTTGACTTCGGCTTCATCTTATCGTCAGCAAACCCAAAATATCCCGTAAGAGGGTAGTATCCATGCAAATAATGTAGCATATAAAAATCTTTCACAGCTAACTCGATCATAAGTGCAGCGATACTAGCATATAAACCAGCGTATTGATGAAAACTGTGATACCAATTTGAATCTCGCGGGCATCACATCAAAGAAAAGACCTGGGTTCCAAAATTATAAATGTTTTGAGCGTCCGGCGCACGTGTATAAAATTGCTTGTTTATTTTTTAGTTTTCACGCAGCCAAGCCAAAAAAATATAAAAATCGAAATAATCGACCAAACGAAATTATTTCTAGTGCTTTTAAAATGCTGTGAAGACTTTTTAAATCTCGGATATTGGTTTAAGATCTTTATGAATACTGGCGAGGTTGGCGATGGGAGTGTAAGTGTAACCGACGCCATGTTTCAAGAGTACATTTAGGAGTGATGTGGTGAGTATCCTGCCTTGATTCCTCATTTTCAAGCGGTTACAGTTAATTTACTTGTATTATTGTGCTTGTGGACATTTGATATGGCAATGGAGATAACGCAGAGGTGGGCATTTCAAGTGAATTGGTGTTTGGTGATCATAAAGGGCGACTAGTCAGCAAACGCTCAAGAAAGCCTGCTTCTTGAGTATCCTGGTCCACTTGCATAATTTTACCACTAGCATCTGATTTACGTGCATAAATCTGCTTATTAATATTAAATAAGGTAATGGAGGTTGTTAGGGTATAGGTATGTGATGGAAATATATGTGTTTTGAGACGGAGGTGTAAGTGGAAGAGCAGACGCCGAAGACCAGCATCGTATGTATCCTGCTCTGTTTCGTTTTTCGGCAGCTTCCATCTAATCTGTTTACATAATTCTACTCACTAATGTTAAATAAGTAAATAGAGATCACTAGGGTGTACGTGTGTGAGGGAAAGTGGCTGTATTGAAATGATATTTGGCATTGTAAGATTAGACGTCGAAGATGGCTGGCGTAGTAAGTTAAGTATCCTGCTCTACCTCCATATTTTCCTTACTTACAGTCAATTTCCCCACTTAATTCTGTTTACTGTTGTTATACATGGTAGTGGAGATAAATAAGTGTGAGTTTGGTGGGAGAATATTGTTGTTTGCAGATATTTAAAGGATGTCGGGTTTTTTTCGTGTCCCTGCCGACTTGAATATTACATTGACCTCAAGAATAGGGTAAGAAGACGCTGTTGAAGTAAAGATGATAAAACAGTGTGAAGATTTTGAAAGAGAGTCTATCTATCTATCTATTGCCAGACGCCATAATCCCTTAAGGGGTGGCCATTTGACTTTGAGTTAGTTGTTTTACGGGGAGGGGCACTAACCCTCCACCAACCCACTTGTTCACACGTAAGGAGCACGTATGGTTTGGTTATATGGTACGTGAGAGAAATAAAAGACATTAAAGAAAGGTACAGCATACCTGAAGACTTAGAAACAGTAGAAGAGAGAGTGGCAAAAAGGGTAATAAAAGAAAAAATAATTACAACAAATAAAGAAGAAATTTGTGAAGACATGAGAAAAGGGAGTATGACAAAGGAATCAGTGGAACAAGAAATAGACCTACAGAGATACCTAGAGGAAATAGAGTTTGAAAGCGCAAAGATTATATTTTGTATTCGAACCAGAATGCTAGAAGTGAAGGAAAATTATAAGAACAAGTATGAGCCTAACCTTATATGTGACATGTGCCAAGAAGAGAACGAAAATCAGCATCATTTATTCCTATGTGAAGCATACAAAGATTTAACAAGCGACATTAAAGGAAAAGAATCAATAACAGAAATACTAAAACAAAATGAATTACAGGTTGTAGCAAATACAGTGGGCAGAATAATGAAACGAAGAGAAGTATTTATGAATATAAGGAGCAACATAGAAATGAACAATAGAGACTGAGAAAAAATATAAATAAATAAATAAGCCATCTTGTTTAAAGACTTAGGCGCCAACAACAACAACAGGATCGGGAAGAGATTCCGATCCTTTCTTAGCCTCCAGTGTGATGGTCTTTTCAGTGGAAGTATAGAGACTTAAACAGTATGGCATGTGTAAGCATGCGGTGGCATAATGCCGTTGAATTTCACTGGGAAACACACTGGATGGCTGTTTTTTGGTATTGTGGAAGCCGCAGACACCATTACAGTAAGGTAGGTCATGTACTGTTATTATGTGGCTCGGAGAACTGCTGGAAGTAAGCTGTATCCTCCAGTCCCGATCCGTCGGCAGGGGAGGGGTGACAGGCTGGCATCAGTATAATATTGGTAGTATAAGATCAACGCATTAATATGGCCGCACTGCATCTGAGAAATCTTATTCTGGTATGGTGTTGTCAACCCGAAATTCATTTTTGGTCCAAATATCCCTAGTAAAGAAATCAAAAGCCCTTACGTTTAAAGTCAAGGCCCCTAAGCCCGTCCCTACATGAATTATTTTTCAACAAGAAATGCACATAGTATGTTTCTTATGAAGTGATTAATAAGGTTCATGGAGGAAGGAGAACCCAAATAATGAATGCAATGGCATTTAATTACGTTTCTTGGAGAAAAAGTTTTTTTTTCAATATGCATCCAGTTTTCTGAACTCCTATATATTAAGAATAAGAAAAATAAAGTTTATATAGCTTGTTTTCATTATAGTTAATGATAATATGTTTCATTGTCTAAATAATTCCTCTAAGTATTCCTGATGCACCTGAGGGTGAAACTACAAAGTATACGTTATATGATAGAGGAATAGTAAATACATAAATAGAGCAATGTCATATTTCCTGCCATGAAATTGGATGTGGAAATTTATCTTCAGCTCCGGGGAAACAGTTTATATATAACGCTTTTGGTATTTCAATGTCAGATTTCATTGATAATCAGCGCAGCAGTATGGCTGACTTAAGGCCGGAATGGAAAGAAAACAGTAAAGCTTTACTCTTTATAACTGCATAAAAGACACAATATTTATTGGCTGTTTTTCTTATAAAAAATTCTACTAATTATTAAAGAATATCTGAAATCCCTAGGTTATTAAGAATTTTGCTTGGGCGTCTTTCCATCCCTACGTCTTTGAAAATTAGTAAAAAATCCCCAGGTTCAGGGATATGTCCCAACAGTTGGCAACACTGCTGTGGTGAGATGAGTAAAATAAGGCATCAGATAAATGTGGTGTAAGAAATGAAGGCCTCGTTGATGGCCAAAGACTGCTGGGAACTGGAATACTCGGCCATACAATACTCACATTCTCTTAGCCATTCACAAAGACCTAATTCCATGTTTCCTTTTTGGCAGGATGTTCTGAGTGCCAGTTCAAAAGCCACACCTCAGTGAAGCAGCGATGACCCTCACACCAAGACCTGTGGCCGATGCTTAGAGCTGTTGGCCAAGATGGGCCGTGCAGTGTAGTGAAGGCTTTTATCACTACCTCTTTAAGGCATGGCAGAGCCCGTGCATTTCTTCTTGCTGAGATGGGTAAAGAGTTTCATTTTCTGCTCTTTTTGTTATTTTTCTTCAGTGTGTTACATGCCGTAGAGCTGCGATATTATCCTCCATAACGTCATGACCCCATTATTGCACAATTTTAATTCCCCAAAGAATACATTTGTACTTTCAGGCAAACACAATTTTGTGGATTAAAAAATGGTTTTCTGATTATTTTTTGTGGTTCATTTTGACTCATTTTCAGAATTGCCTCGTTTCCCTGTTTTTCCTGCCTCCTTCATCCCTTTAATTGAACGTGGGAATCCATGCAGAGAAAAGAAGCATTTTTGCTGGAAAATTAAGGTTAATATCAACGGAATTGCCTAACAAATCATAAAACCCATGTTTTATCCAAACCTAACCACATCTGACTTGACCTAACTGGGTGCCTTTGCTCCTCAGACCCTCCAAAGCATTAATGTAACCCCCTCTAACCCAGCCACACTGCAGGGAAGAAAAATGAGACAATGAAGGTGGCAGTTTGAAGCATTAATCTAACTTTATCCAACTAAGGAAGTGGTTGTTGCTGGTGATGAGAGGAACCACTAGAAAATAAAACTGTATACCCACTGTTTGCCAGTCAGTATAAAAAATGCAACACATCCTCGTATATACAGTCGCTGTAGTGTACAGTCATTTGCTTGTGAGATCAATACAGATTTAACTTTTTTTTAAATTATTAAACAGTCACTGTGATACTTGATTTCTCATTACCAGTCTGTGATCTTTTTCCTGCTTACATGATTACAACACAAAATTCATTAAATGATTGCTTTTCAGAAATGTATGGCAGTTGTAAAAGGGTGGTGTGCTGTACCCAACAAAGCATCACAGGATTAGCAAGTGAAATATCATCATCATCATCATCAGTACCTCCTTTCCCACCCTAGGGCAGGGTGAGGAGTAACGATATCCAGACAGCCCAAATTTGCCCAATCCAACAGGCCATGCTTCCATTCACTCATCATTCAAGCCACTGGAATCCTGGCTTAATTGGATATGCCAAAAATATTCACCACATTTCGTAGCGTCACATAAACGTATCCAATAGAGTCAAGTGGAAAAATGGGTGAATATCCAGGAATGAGAGTAGTAGAACTAAATTAGTTTTAGGAAAAGGTGTATGTTGATTTTATTTCATTAAAATCAAGAAAGTGTGTGCAGCAGAATGTGTGCTGAGTGAAGTATGGTATTCTGGCCAGCAGACCAGGGCAGTTCACCAGCTAACCAAATCTCTCACAGTAAATAGTATCATAGTGTTAAAGGTTTTATTTTTTTTTTCATTCATTTCTTTTCATCATCCAATCCTACGTTGCCCCATGAGGAGCAGAGGAGCCCGGGGCTAGGCAAGTTGGTCCTGACATTTAAGATGAGAGTGACCAGCCTCACTCATCCCTGAGTGGCATTACATGAGCAGTAAACCCCAACCATCCCTTGGATATAAACCTGCACCAGCTCGATCTGATTGGAGCACAATAATTACCCACTAAACCACCAGGCACCAACATTTGGTTATATGGTTACCACCCAACGTAGTAATTTTTTTTTTTTTCTTAGTATGTGAACAGTAACTCTATATATATGGGCACAGGGCATATTTTTCTTACATTGATCCTTTTCACAGGCTGATATCTGGAAGCATCAGCCCAGGGAGGGACGGCACCAGGAAGAAGGCTGCAGATCTTGGCTGAACCATGTCATCATACTTGCTGGGAGATCCTGACTGAGGGAAGGGTGGTTGCCTGGACACCTGCATGAGGGAGCCTTCGTGTATGGAGTGAGAAGGTGAGTGAAGTTTACACCCCACAGCATGTACCCTGAGTGAGTGTGTGGGAACTGCAGGGCTTGATGGATGAAAATGGTGATGATAATCTATCCGTCTATCTATCTATTGCCAGATGCCTTAATCCCTTATATGGGGTGGCCACAAACAAATCGCCTCCATGTCACCCTGTCCCCCGCCATTTCACTGCCCTGCTCCCACCTCACACCCCTCACTCTCATATACCTCTCCACCCCATCCCTCCATCTCATCCTCGGTGATAATGACTTCTGTATTTTCCTTTTTCTGGATCATAACTGTTCCATGTATAAGAGTGAGAAGAGAATTGTACATGATAGGAGTGAATGGAGATTTGAGTGATGAGTTTTCTGTGAATGTTGGTGTGCATCAGGGGTCAGTCTTGAGTCCCTTGTTGTTTATCATGGTACTTGAAGCCCTCTCACGTGACTTTAGAAACGGACTCCCGTGGGAGTTGTTGTATGCTGATGATTTGGTGTTGATTACAGAGAATGAAAGGGAGGCAGAGGAAAGATTTAGGAAGTGGAGAGACGGAGGAAAGATTTAGGAAGTGGAGAGATGGTATGGAGAGCCGGAGGAAAGATTTAGGAAGTGGAGAGATGGTATGGGGCACAAGGGCTTAAGAGTAAATGCAGATAAAACAAAAGTGATGATATCTAGGGTTGGTGGCGGTACTGTCAAAGACGAGGGAGAGTGGCCATGTACAATTTGCCACAAGGGTGTGGGAAGTAATTCCATCTTGTGCAGTGTCTGTGATAAGTGGGTGCATAAGAGATATAGTGGTATTAGAGGTAGACTGCAAGATAATGCTGATTTCACGTGTGTGGTGTGTCGGTGTGAGCAGGTGGAGATTGTCAGACGTGAAAGGATTGAACTTGCTGGTGAGTCTCTTGAGTGTGTGGAAGAGTTTTGTTATTTGGGAGACATGTTATGTGCTGAAGGTGGGGCTGGAGCAGCTCTGTGGCTAGGGTGAGCAGTGGCTGGAAGAAGATCAGGGAGCTGTTGCCTCTCCTGACATTGAGAGGACTCTCCCTCCATACTTAAAGGTCTTTATATGTGGCATGCATTAGGAGTGTAATGCTGTATGGTAGTGAGACCTGGACAGTAAAGTAAGAATATATTTGCAGGCCCGCCGCACAGAAATGACAGTGATTAGGTGGATGTGCAGTGCATCCTTGAGTGTGAGGCCTGGGGGGGCTAGGTTTATGATGGAAGTTAAGAGGTAGGATGGGACTGGAATGTGTTGATGTTGTGATGAGGAGGGGTAGATTGAGGTGGTTTGGGCATGTGGAGAGGATGGAGGTTGACAGTTGGGTGCAGAAAGTGAGAAATGTTAACGTTAGAGGTAGGGTTGTGAGAGGTAGGCAGAAAAACACCTTGGATGAAGTCATTGAGTGTGACCCCAAGGATAAGGGACTGAATAGGGTGGCAGCTAGAGTTTGAGTTGCATGGAGAGCCGCCATTAGGTGATGTAGGCTGATGCATGCAAGCGTGTTGCAACCATTAAAAAACAAAGATGACACTGATAATGATTTTTGTCCGCAGATGGAGGAGTGGATGGTGAGTGTCATGGTGCCATCTTGTTCTGACATCAAGGTTGGCTGGAAATTGATGGCACCTGCTGACAGACAATACACCAGAGAGGAAGAAGATGGGAGAAACCTTTACTTTGCAGTGAACCAACGTGGCCTGCTGCTGTGATGATGATGCTGGACAGAATTGCATGACATCTGCAGCCATTCATCTCACAGTGATGTTAAAGGTAAACCAGATTTCCTTTCCATATCCTTTGTAGATGCAGGCCTGGTCAGTCAGCCACACCCCAAGAATATTTTTTACGCAAGGTATGGAGAGTGAGAGACTGACAAGGAGAGTGTATGTGAGTGAGGTGGAGGGGGGGGGGGAGGCCAAGGTTGAGATGGAGGGATGGAGTGGAGAGGTACATGAGTAAGTGGGGTGTGAGCTGGGAGCAGGGCAGTGAAATGGCAGGGGACAGGGCGACATGGAGGCGATCTGTTTGTGGCCACTTCTGATAGGATTAAGGCGTCTGGCAATAGATAGATAGGTAGATATGTCAGTCTAGCAAGGGCCCATGTGGTACGTCAGTTTAGCATCCTAGGAACTTTCAGGCATAAGGTTCTTCACCAGTTTAGCAAAGGCCAGTACGATGCCACACGTGTAGTGCTGCTGTGTGTGTGAGAAGTAAGGTCTCTCTCTCTCTCTCTCTCTCTCTCTCTCTCTCTCTCACCAGTTTAGCAAAGGCCAGTACGATGCCACACGTTTAGTGCTGCTGTATGTGTGAGAAGTAAGCTCTCTCTCTCTCTCTCTCTCTCTCTCTCTCTCTCTCTCTCTCTCTCTCTCACCAGTTTAGCAAAGGCCAGTACGATGCCACACGTTTAGTGCTTCTGTATGTGTGAGAAGTAAGGTCTCTCTCTCTCTCTCACCAGTTTAGCAAAGGCCAGTACGATGCCACACATTTAGTGCTTCTGTATGTGTGAGAAGTAAGGTCTCTCTCTCTCTCTCACCAGTTTAGCAAAGGCCAGTACGATGCCACACATTTAGTGCTTCTGTATGTGTGAGAAGTAAGGTCTCTCTCTCTCTCACCAGTTTAGCAAAGGCCAGTACGATGCCACACATTTAGTGCTTCTGTATGTGTGAGAAGTAAGGTCTCTCTCTCTCTCTCACCAGTTTAGCAAAGGCCAGTACGATGCCACACGTTTAGTGCTTCTGTATGTGTGAGAAGTAAGGTCTCTCTCTCTCTCTCTCTCTCTCTCTCTCTCTCTCTCTCTCTCTCTCTCTCTAAGGCTTGTATGATCGCACATGTCTAGTGCTTCTGTATATATGTGAGAATTACGCTCTCTCTCTCTCTCTCTAAGGCTTGTACGATCGCACATGTCTAGTGCTTCTGTATATATGTGAGAATTACGCTCTCTCTCTCTCTCTCTCTCTCTCTCAGGCCAGTACGATGCCACATGTCTAGTGCTTCTGTATATATGTGAGAATTACGCTCTCTCTCTCTCAGGCCAGTACGATGCCACATGTCTAGTGCTTCTGTATATATGTGAGAATTACGCTCTCTCTCTCTCTCTCTCTCTCTAAGGCCAGTACGATCGCACATGTCTAGTGCTTCTGTATATATGTGAGAATTACGCTCTCTCTCTCTCTCTCTCTCTCTCTCTAAGGCCAGTACGATGCCACATGTCTAGTGCTTCTGTATATATGTGAGAATTACGCTCTCTCTCTCTCAGGCCAGTACGATGCCACATGTCTAGTGCTTCTGTATATATGTGAGAATTACGCTCTCTCTCTCTCTCTCTCTCTCTAAGGCCAGTACGATCGCACATGTCTAGTGCTTCTGTATATATGTGAGAATTACTCTCTCTCTCTCTCTCTCTCTTACAGGAGTCTTTGTAGCCTCTCTTCTGTAGTGATTTACTGATGCATACAACAGGATAATATTTTACATGTATGCTGTTTATACCATCTTAATCCTGTATCTGAATAGTCTGCATCATCATCATCATCATCATCATCATCATCATCATCATCATTATTATTATCATCATTATCATCATCATCAGCATCACCATCATCATCATCACCACATACCTCTTTTCCTACCCTTGGATGGGGGGGTGGGTGAGGTAGGGAGTAGAGAGTCAGAAATAAAAAGTGAAGGAGAGAATGGAGAATGAAAGACTGACTAAGAGAGTGTATGTAGGTGAAGTGGAGGGAGGGAGAGGGAGAGGGAGACCGAGGATGACGTGGAGGGATGGAGTTGAGAGGTCTGTGAGGGAGGGGGGAGTGAGTTGTGGGGAGGGGAGTCAAATGGTGGGTGACAGAGCGACTTGGAGGCATTTTGTCTGTGGCCACCCTTTGCGGGATTAGGGCGTTGGGCTATAGATAGATAGATAGTGTGCAGTTGGATGGGCCACACTTACAAATCAAGGCCTTGACTTGAGTAACATTAATTCACATGGTATTTACAACCCCAGGCTCATTGGAATATAAACCCTTCCTCCCCAGTCTGCCATCCTTTCGGGGATATAGAAGAAAGTCAGGAATGTTTGTTTAACCAGGCAGGGGAGCCACCTGTTTTTTTCATGGCGTAAAAATGGATATTGTGATGTAATGTAATCTATAATGTAATTTGCTCAAATATAAAACATCCCAGTGAACATATCTGCATAAAACAGAGGTTAATGATATGGTATGGTATATGTTTGAGATGGAGGGATGGAGTGGAGAGGTATATGAGAGAGGGGGGGGTGAGATGGCAGCAGGGCAGTGAAATGGCGGGGGACAGGGCAACATGGAGGCGATTTACTCTAATATAAAAATGACAGCATGTTTCCACCTAAAGAAATCCTGTATTGGGGTTGGCCGTGATACAACTGGTCTTCTCAATGTACTGGAAGCCAAACCAAGAGCCTATCTATCTATTTATCTATTGCCAGATGCCTTAATCCCATAAGGGGTGGCCACAAACAGATCACCTCCATGATGCCCTGTCCCCCACCATTTCACTGCCCTGCTCCCAGCTCACACCCCCCTCTTTCATATACCTCTCCACTCCATCCCGCCATCTCATCCTTGGCCTCCCCCTCCCTGTCCCCCCTTCCACCTCACACTGTCAAGTCATGTGGATAAAAATTGTTATAATATGCTGGATAAATAACTAAGGAAGAGATGTTATTAAATCTCCAAAGGCCCTTAGAATGTGGCCCTGAGTAGCATAGGTGTTAGGGTCGTATTAAAACTGCGTGTGTGACAGTGTGGACAAGCGTGCAGTGTTTGGCAGTGTGGACAAGCGTGCAGTGTTTGGCAGTGTGGACAAGCGTGCAGTGTTTGGCAGTGTGGACAAGCGTGCAGTGTTTGGCAGTGTGGACAAGCGTGCAGTGTTTGGCAGTGTGGACAAGCGTGCAGTGTTTGGCAGTGTGGACAAGCGTGCAGTGTTTGGCAGTGTGGACAAGCATGCAGTGTTTGGCAGTTACGGTACTTCTTGCAGCAGGAGACCAGGACTGATCATCTGACTTACCTTACCATACCATACCTTACCTTACCATACCATACCATACCTTACCATACCTTACCATACCATACGTTACCATACCATACCATACCATACCATACCATACCATACCATACCTTACCATACCTTACCATACCATACCTTACCATACCATACCATACCATACCGTACCATACCTTACCATACCTTACCATACCATACCTTACCATACCATACCATACCGTACCTTACCGTACCGTACCGTACCGTACCGTACCGTACCTTACCATACCATACCATACCTTACCATACCATACCATACCATACCATACCTTACCATACCATACCATACCTTACCATACCATACCATACCATACCTTACCATACCATACCATACCATACCTTACCATACCATACCATACCTTACCATACCATACCATACCATACCATACCATACCATACCCATAGCTCCTGTAAGTGGTAACATTCTTCTCATCCAGTATCAAGAGTTTTTTGGGAGATTTAGTGAAACAGATGTTTGACCAGAATTTATAGATGTTACATAGATTTCACACACTCATCTTAAATGTCAGGACCATCTTGCCTAGCCCCGGGCCCCTGCGCATCTCATGGGGCAGCACAGGATTGGGTGATGGATGGATGGATCAGTGTTTTGCAACAGTTCAGGGCAACGTTGTGCATCTGGTTATTGTGTGAGAGTTGATTTATATTTGACCTCCATGGTTACTGCAAAGGATTTCTCATTCAACACCTGTTTCAACCATTCATATACAGTACCTCAGTATAGCTGAAAGCTTACTCTTAATTCTTCATTCTCTTCATCTGTCTGTCTATCTGTAGCCTGATGCCATAAGCCCATAAGGGGCGGCTGTTTGTCTTTGAGTTGTTTTACGGGGAGGGGCACTAACCCTCCACCAACCCACTTGTTGATATGTAGGGAACATGTGTGGGTTGATTATATGGTTACCACCCAGTGTTGTAAATGGTTTCCTGGCTTACAGGAAACCATTTGGCTTGTCACTCAATGTAAAGCCACCTGTAAAGGAAAGAAAAGCAATAAGTAGTGACAGGAAAGATGGGAGAAATAGGAAGAGAGGAGGGCAGGCACAGAAAAAGAATGATAAAGGTGAAGGAAGAAGTAGGCAGCACCACATCAAGTGAGTGGATGATGGTCGCCACCACCTACCACCATTCTCTTCATATGGGATAAACTAAACAGAGCAAACTAATGCAGACATATCATTTATATTATAATTAATTATGTGGCAACACCCAGCAGGGTCCCTCCTTATGTGACGTACGGTACAGCATATCATTTCCAATTTCCTTTGATAAAACTATCTGTGCAAAAACAAATAACAATAATTCCAAAGCTTATTTCGTATGGATGAGATGGAGTGACGGAGGGATGGCGTGGAGAGGTATATGAGAGAGGGGGGTGTGAGCTGGGAGCAGGGCAGTGAAGTGGCGGGGGACAGGGCGACATGGAGGTGATTTGTTTGTGGCCACCCCTTATGGGATTGAGGTGTCTGGCAATAGATAGATTATTCTGGATATACTGCCCATCACTTACTTGGTCCTCCCTTGGCAAGCTTATTGTATTTAGCATCTTGTTCCAGAGTTCTTTCCATAATCTATCTATCTATCTATAGCCCGATGCCCTAATCCCGCAAAGGGTGGCTGCAGACAAAACACCTCCAAGTCACTCTGTCACCCACCATTTGACAGCCCTCTCCCCAACGCACTCCCCCCTCCCTCATATACCTCTCAACACCATCCCTCCACCTCATCCTCGGTCTCCCCCTTCCCCTCCCTCCACTTCAGCTACATACACCCTCTTAGTCAGTCTTTCATTCTCTCCACATATCCAAACCACCTCAGTGTTGTTCTCTTTCCATCAACACTAATATTTTATAATGTCAGTAATGTCGCCAGGGTTAACCAAATGTATCAAACAGCAGTAGACAAAATTTGAACATGTTACTCACCCAGGTCAACTCTGGAACTGTCTCCCTCTGTCTATATTTCCTACTTCCTATGACCTCCAGTCTTTCAAATGCATTGTGTCCAGGCATCTTGAAATGAACAGATCTAATTTGGCTCTCTTTTGTATTGTTTTTGTTTTTTCTTGGAAGGAACAGTTTGCAGGCTCCTGGCCTTTGGTTCCTTCTTCCTTGCATTAAAAAAAAAAAAATTATTGCTGTTTCTTGTGCTGCTGTCCCAGCCGTGATCACTGACATGTGCTGCTTCAGGGGTATTGCCCAGAATAAATACAACATCTGTCTATCTATCTATTGCCAAACGCCTCAATCCCATAAGGGGTGGCCACAAACAAATCGCCTCCATGTCGCCCTGTTCCCCACCATTTCACTGCCTTACTCCCAGGCCACTCCCCCCTCCCTCATATACCTCTCCACTCCATCCCTCCATCTCATCCTTGGTCTCTCCCTCCTGCTCCCCCCTCCACCTCACTCACATCCACTCTCCTTGTTAGTCACGTGCCAATAATAGATGGTATAAATATAGCATAGCATGTAATTAACCTGTGATGTAGGCAGCTGTGTTCAGTGGGATGTTTTATATGTTATCCTACACCAGGGTCTGGGTTAGATAAAGCTGAAATAAATTCTCTTACAGTTGATTTTGTAGTAAACCATTATTATCATGGATATGTGGTAGGTGGGGGCACTCACCATCCACTCACTCAATGTAGTGCTGCTCTCAGGTGTCTGCCCTTTCCTCTCCTCCATCCTTCTTTCGTGTCTTCTTCTTCTGTCTTTCTTTCCTTCATTCTTTCCTTTTCCTTCTGCTTGTGGGTGACTCTACACTGAGTGGCAAGCCAAATGGTTTCCTGTACACCAGAAACCATTTACTACGCTGGGTGGTAACCATATAACCAAATTTTGGTGCGTGGTGGTTTAGTGGGTAATTAAGGCGCTCCAATCGGATTGAGCCAGTGAAGGTTTATATCCAAGGAGTGGTTGGGATTTATTGCTCATGTAATGCCACTCAGGGATGAGTGAGGCTGGTCACTGTCATCTTATAAGTCAGCACCAACTTGCCTAGCCCCGGGCTCCTACGCTTCTCGTGGGGCAACGTAGGATTGGATGATGGATGGCTGGCTTGTCATGGATGTTGTACACTGACACTGAGGCTACACATACATACAGACATAGTTGCCCAATACAGACAGAAAGCCAGCAGGTGGTGGAGTGAAGCTGACTGTATGGACAACAATTTGGGACAATAAAAAGTGAGAGACTGACGAGGAGAATGTATGTGAGTGAGGTGGAGGGGGGCCCCCGAGAGAGAGGGGGAGGCCAAGGATGAGATGGAGGGGTGGAGTGGAGAGGTATATGAGAGAGGGGGGTGTGAGCTGGGAGCAGGCCAGTGAAATGGCGGGGGACAGGGCGACATGGAGGTGATTTGATTGTGGCCACCCCTTACAGGATTAAGGCGTCTGGGAATAGATAGATAGATAGAAAAAGCCCGTGGACCTTATTGCAAGCTTCTACCAAAAATACCCATCCCTCTGGCCTTTCTTTGCTACTGTGTGTACAGGTATACCTGGATATACGATACCCCTGGATGCCATACCCCGGCTTAGCAATGGGGGTCAAAATACTGTACCAACATACCCCGCCTAACCATGGCCAGTCCCCAGTATAACGATGGGTATTATTTTTTTACCAATTTTCATGTTATTCTAGACTAAAATTTTGTGTTTAGGTTGATTTATAAACTGTTTTTAGATTAATGTGTTTTAGCCATTGGTGGATTGAACATTGTCATTTTGGGGTACAGTTTACTAAGTGTGATTTTTTCCAGACTTATATTTGGCAATTTCATATTTTATTTGTTGGTTTTAGTGAGTTATTTACAGGTGTTAGGCTAAGGTTAGTTTCTTTTACAGCTGTTAGGCCATTTAGATTGGCTTTACACTTGTTTTTGGACTCATTTGGGTGGGTTTAGTGAGTTATTTACAGGTGTTAGGCTTAGGTTAGCTTCTTTTACAGCTGTTAGGCCATTTAGATTGGCTTTATACTTGTTTCTGGACTCATTTGGGTGGGTTTAGGACTTGGCTGGGGGGAAACTCAAGGCTGAAAAACGCATCCCATTACTTTACATGTTAAATCTACTCCGATGTACGATAGCCCGCCTAACGATGGGTTCTTACTTAACCAGTTGCATTATGAAACTGGGGTATACCTGTATTTCCTACTGTCTTTCTCTGTCTTTATTTCCCACTTTCTTCCCCTGTCTGCATTTCCTGCTGTCTTCCTCTGTCTGCATTTCCTGCTGTCTTCCTCTGTCTGCATTTCCTGCTGTCTTCCCCTGTCTGCATTTCCTACTGTCTTCCCCTGTCTGCATTTCCTACTGTCTTCTTCTGTCTGCATTTCCTGCTGTCTTCCTCTGTCTGCATTTCCTGCTGTCTTCCTCTGTCTGCATTTCCTGCTGTCTTCCTCTGTCTGCATTTCCTGCTGTCTTCCTCTGTCTGCATTTCCTGCTGTCTTCCTCTGTCTGCATTTCCTACTGTCTTCCTCTGTCTGCATTTCCTACTGTCTTCCTCTGTCTGCATTTCCTACTGTCTTCCTCTGTCTGCATTTCCTACTGTCTTCTTCTGTCTGCATTTCCTACTGTCTTCCTCTGTCTGCATTTCCTACTGTCTTCCTCTGTCTGCATTTCCTACTGTCTTCTTCTGTCTGCATTTCCTACTGTCTTCCTCTGTCTGCATTTCCTGCTGTCTTCCTCTGTCTGCATTTCCTACTGTCTTCCTCTGTCTGCATTTCCTACTGTCTTCCTCTGTCTGCATTTCCTACTGTCTTCCTCTGTCTGCATTTCCTACTGTCTTCTTCTGTCTGCATTTCCTGCTGTCTTCCTCTGCATTTCCTACTGTCTTCCTCTGTCTGCATTTCTTGCTGCTTTCTTCTGTTTATTTCTGTTTTCCCCTGTCTGCATTTCCTACTGTCTTCTTGTCTGTATTTCCTACTGTCTGTCCTCCAAATGTCGGGCCAGCACTGAACAGACCCGGCCCCCAAGTTGACGAAGGCTGGCTGTTGATATTGTGTTTCTCTTTCCACAGTGACACCATCAGCAAGGCCTTGAAGCAGCTGCCAGTCAAATTTGCCTGCCAGGGTGTTGGTGAGGCCCGGCTGGCACTGGTGGTGGTGGCACAACACACTCTGGCTGCCTACAGGGTCATCTGGGGCAGCAGTTTTTAACCTGGGGTGCTGGCGTCCCGAGGGGGCGCTGAAAGCAGTTTTAAGGGCTGCTGGAAAATGCTGTATTATTGTTTTTTTTGTGTGTGTGTGGTTTTGCTTAGTATTGGCATCCTTGATGTTTTACTTTTGGAGATTGTATAAAATAAATTGGTCAAGGTGTACTTCCCTTTACTTTACAGTACTTTATCCTTGTAGTTGTGTAGCAGCTGTAGTGCCAGTACCACATGCTGTAGTGCCAGTACCACATGCTGTAGTGCCACATGCTGTAGTGCCAGTACCACATGCTGTAGTGCCAGATGTAATGGTGCTGCACTAACACCACACTACAAGGGCTGCTGACGCTGGAATAGGTCAAGAAACACTGACCTGGCAAGTAGGCTGGACAACAGGTGTGACAGCAGGCTGGATACCAGGCTGATGTATCCTATTACTACTACTGCTACTATGACTACAAAAGCCACAACAAACTACTACTACAACTACAATACAAAAAAACTAAATAATAAGAATAATGCTATACCTCCACCACAACAACTACTACTGCTGCAAGCACACCACCACTATTGCTACTACTACTACCACCATCACCACCACCTACTACTACTACTACTTCTACTGCTACTGCTTCTATTACCACCTCCATTACTACTACTACTACTACTACTACTACTACTCCCACCACCACCACTACTACCATGGTCGGGGTTGGGATGCACGCCAGCAGAGATAAACAAAAATGTGGTATTTCAGGTGAATATCATCAACCCAGACGACTAAATTAGTGCTGGGAGTATGGAGGGTGAGAGACTAACTAGGAGAGTGTATGTGAGTGAGGTGGAGGGGGAGGAGAGCGAGAAGACCGAGGAAGACACGGAGGGAGGGAGGTATAGTTTGAGGGATGGGATGAAAGTGGGAGGTATGGAGGATGAGACTAACTAGGAGTGTATGTGAGATGGAGGGATGAAGTAGAGAGGTATATGAGAGGGGGGTGTAAGTTAGGGGTGTCCCCCCAACTTACACCCCCCTCTCATATACCTGCGACATGGCGGGGGACAGGGCGACATGGAGGCGAGTTGTTTGTGGACACCCCTTACAGGATTAAGGCGTCTGACTATAGATAGATAGATAGATACGGATCATATTAAAGATAAATATTAATTAGCAGGACAAAAACAAGTCTTTCATCTCGAACTAGAGCTCGGTGAACCATAGAAGCTTCGAATCCCGTCAGTCACCCTCTAACCGTGAGAGGGGGAGGACGCTCGAGCTGTGTGTATATTCTGTGTTGATAGTGTCCAAACAGCTTGCCCATCTTGCCGAGATGAAGGAAGGTAAGCGAGGATATTGTTCATCAGTTCTTTGATAATTACTAGTTCTTTGAGATGAACCAAATCGTCCTTATATGTGTGAAAGTGGTGTGGAAATAAGTTATCTGAGAGGAGTGTGGAGCTACGTGAAGAGACAGACAGACAAGTGAGGAAGTGATGGAGCGTTGTGGTGATGATGTGGGTGTGGAGTTACGTGGAGAGACAGACAGACAAATGAGGATGTGGAGGAGCGTTGAGGCGGTGATGTGGATATGTTTGGAAGTGTTGGGAAGAGTACCCTGAGATGATTTGGCCATGTGGAGATAATGGAGAGTGAGAGACTGACTAGGAGAGTGTCTGTGAGTGAAGTGGACCGTGATAGAGGGAGAGGGAGACCGAGGAAGAGATGGAGGGGTATGGTGGAGAGGTCTATGCATGAGGAGAGTGTGAACTGGAGGGAGGACAGACAGATGCTGGACAAGGTGACACGGAAACTGTTTGTGGCATAGCACTTCTTCGTGACTAGCATCATATTAAGAGTTTATTTCACGTAGCTCAGTGGCAGAATAAGACAATGTTGCGGCTCCACTTACATAGCACTTCTTCGTGACTAGCATCATATTCCAACGTTAATCTATTGTTACATCCCAGCAGTGAAGATGGAGAGAGGGCAGTAATAATAATAATAATATGATGATGATGATTATGACTCTCTCTCTCCCCCCCTCTCTCTCTCTCTCACACACACACACACACACCACATTATTTCGTTAACCCCTTCCTTTGGTGACGTCTTATTTCTCCCCTTCCCCCCCTTCTCTCTCTCTCTCTCTCTCTCTCTCTCTCTCTCTCTCTCTCTCTCTCTCTCTCTCTCTCTCTCTCTCTCTCTCACACACACACACACACACACACATCACATTATTTCGTCAACCCCTTCCTTTGGTGATGTCTTATTTCTCCCCTTCTCCTCTCTCTCTCTCTCTCTCTCTCTCTCTCTCTCTCTCTCTCTCTCTCTCTCTCTCTCTCTCTCTCTCGTGCGGTATGAAAAATAATAATAATAATAATAATAATAATAATCTCATGCCAGGAAGCTTTTTAGTCAGAGGTATAACTTCATTACGAGAATTAGACCAAGAATATGGTAAGAATGGCGGTAATCACTATGAGGCAAAAATACAGGTGTGGTAGCAAGATTAATTAGGCTCCTAGCACCTGTCCCCATCGGTCTGAAGGATCGGGGTTGGGTGGGGTGCAGTGGGGTTGGGTGGGGTGCAGTGGGGTAGGATTGGGGTTGGGTGGGTGCAGTGGGGTAGGATTGGGGTTGGGTGGGGTGCAGTGGGGTAGGATTGGGGTTGGGTGGGGTGCAGTGGGGTAGGATTGGGGTTGGGTGGGGTGCAGTGGGGTAGGATTGGGGTTGGGTGGGGTGCAGTGGGGTAGGATTGGGATTGGGTGGGGTTGGGTGGGGTAGGATCGGGGTTGGGTGGGGTAGGAGGGGGTTGGGTGGGGTGCAGTGGGGTTGGGTGGGGTGCAGTGGGGTAGGAGGGGGATGGGTGGGGTGCAGTGGGGTAGGAGGGGGTTGGGTGGGGTAGGAGGGGGATGGGTGGGGTGCAGGGGGGTGGAGTGGGGTTGGGTGAGGTGTGATATTAGTCAGAACAAATGTAATAAATCGTTCTCAGTCTGGCAGTTAATGAAGACGGTTCCTGTGCCATCATCCTGAGAGGGTTTCCTTAAGCTGCTTGGAATCCTCTGAAGCCTGGCAATGAGAAAGAGTAAAAAATGACGTCAGCAGATGGAATGCGTTGTTCTAGGCGCCAGGGATCGAGTCCTGGATGGGGACAGATGTTTTTATATAGTGTAGACGTATTATACTTTATTTCTGATACCTCCAGAGGATGTTATGTAGCTTCAGGTAGCCTTGTCTTATGGAAGGACTCACTGGAATTTATATCTAACCTCTCCATTTCGAAAAACTGAGATGCGTCCTCGTACTAAAATGACCTGGCACTCGCGCATTCCACGCATTAGATGGCGCCACTGCATTTGCGACGGGAGGAGGTCAAGCGGTCCAGACCTCTCTTTTTACTTTAACTTGGCCTAAAATTGCCCTCTCTGTCTGTCTGTCTGTCTGTCTGTCTGTCTGTCTCTATTTTGAATGCTGAGTCGCAAGTATAGATGAAGTGGGTGGAATTTTTCGTCCTGTTGTAGGTTATTCCCGTGGCTCAGGGGCAAAGACAATACTACGGCCCTGCATCCACTTCATAGCACTGCTTCGTGACTAGCATCGTATTCTAGTGTTTGCTACAGGTCAGAAATGGAGATGGGGAGATGGCAAGTGCATATGTAGCCAGGCTAGTGTGAGTATTTATCGCATCATCTCTGCCAGACTCCTTTGAATTTCTCTCAGCCAAACAGCATAGTCCCTCCGTCAACTGAACATAGAGCACTGCCAAGCATTAGAGGGTTAGCTTAGGCATTTATTAACCCCCTGCTGCTCGGGACAATTCTAGTGACATTGCAGTTAAACCAGACGATTTTACTGAGCTGAGGGCGAGTCATAGGAGCCTTAGAGAGTTAATACACTGTCAGCACTAACGCCCGCATGATTGGAATAACTCTAGCATTTCTTTACAGCTGACAAGAGGCGATTTGGTCCAGCCGAGTGCATAGGAGCCTGACAGATACGGTAAATAAAAACAACCCAGGGAAGGTGAGGAAAGTATTGGAAAGCATGCAAAATGAAAACGAGAAAAAAAACACTAAGTCCTGTTTTATTTGCTTCCTGTACTGTATATAAGTAGATATACGATACTCTTTACTTCTTCGTGACTAGCATTAAATTAGTCTTATGCATTCTAAGTGCCTCTAGATCGTAACAACGCTTCCTTAGCAACTTATTCTGCATGGTACACTTTAATATTACTTTGTTTTTTGAAGGTAACAACTTAGGAAAATACAGTAGCAGTTTTTGATCTTCCCCGCTTATGGGCGTGATGGCCGAGTCTGTATAGGCTTGGCTTTCTAAATCGGGTGACCCGGGTTCGATCGTTGGGAGGATAGAGGTGAAAGTTTAACAACATTTGTGGCGGGTCCGTAGTGACTTGCTACAGTCATTCATACTTACACGCACTCACATAGTTGGAGACACACACATACACTCAAGCACTCCACACACGTACAGCCAGACACACACAGAATAGTGCATCAGGGTAGGGCATAAAAGGTAGGGGGGTTTTATTGCAAAGTCCAAAAAAGGTATACCCTTTTTTGGACTTTGCAATAAAACCCTCCTACCTTCCACGCCCCACCCTGATGCATGTTCTGCTGTAGGTGGGTGTGTCTGTCTTACTGTGTGTGTCTCTGTATGTCTTGGTAGACGTGTGCGTGTCTTGTGTGAGTGTGTGTGTCTCCTGTAAGTGTAGACTTTTACATTCCCCCCGGCAGTTCAACTACGTGACTGCCCACACCCCCGCCACCGGGCAGGTCACTACGTGACTGCCAAACAACCTTAATTAACCTCTAAGTCAACCGGGAGTCGAACCCGGGTCCAAATGACAGGCCACTAAGGACACTGCCTCATGTTTAAATATACCTCTATCACCCGTGATTTGAACCCGGGTCATCAAGGTGGCAGGCCACCTCTCTACTCACTCGGTCACTACGGCCCTGGTAGGGTTGCGGCCAGAACTGGTGCTGTATTTTAGTTATTTGGTACCAGTGATAAACAAGGGCAGACTGACCTGTATTGCATATACAGTATTAAGTTGTATTAAGTCGCTAAGGAAGAGTTGTTACGATATCTCCAGAGCCACTTAGAACACTTAAGACTAATTCAGTACAATGCTCGTCACGAAGAAGTATTGTTTCTGGGCCACATTCAGAGCAGTAATAAGCTTTGATAAGGGGGCAGTGTCTACCTAACAGAAAACCCCTGATGGCTTTTGGCAAGGGTGACTGTGACATAAGCCTGGAACGTAGAGTGGCTTTGATGACAGTGCAACAGGTGCCAAAGGAATCGGTGTTTGGGTCTGCTTTAAGGCATAAGGCAAAGGAATAACCATAACTACACTGATAATGGCTTGGATAAAAGGCCACCACTTGTACAGTACCTACAGTGGCTTGGATAACACAGCCAGCCCTCCTCCTAACAGCCCTCCTCCTAACACAGCTAGCCCTCCTCCTAACACAGCCAGCCCTCCTCCTAACACAGCCCTCCTCCTAACACAGCCAGCCCTCCTCCTAACACAGACAGCCCTCTTCATAAGTCTCCCTCCATCTCCTCCTCGTCCTCCTCCTCTCCACCTCACTCCCATACATTCTCCTAGTTAGTCTCATGCTCCATCCTCCACACATGGCCAAACCACCTCAGTGTCTCTCCTAATGCCATCTCAAAGGACTTTCTGTATACTATCTATCTATCTATAGCCCGACGCCCTAATCCCGCAAAGGGTAGCCGCAGACAAAAGCCTCCAAGTCGCTCTGTCACCTATCATTTGACTGCCCTCCCCCCAACTCACTCCCCCCTCCCTCATATACCTCTCAACTCCATCCCTCCACCTCATCCTCGGTCTACCATTCCCTCTCCCTCTCTCCACCTCACCTACATACACCCTCTTAGTCAGTCTTTCATTCTCCATTCTCTCCACATGTCCAAACCACCTCAGTGTATTTCTCCTAATCTTCTCAACCACATCCACATCCACCCCACATCGTTCCTTCACTTCTTCATTCATCAACCTGTCCCTCCACTTCACTTCACATGCTCCTCTCAAGTAACTCATTTCCACTGCTCTCACTCTTGACTTGTTCCCCTCTTGCAAGGTCCACGCCTTGCTTCCATATGTCAGGGTAGGGATCACAATACCATCATGCAGTGACTTCTTAACTTCCATACTCACCTCCCTATTTCTCATCACCGCTTTCAGTGTACCAACAACCTTCCTTCCCTGCTGTACCCTTTCACGCACTTCATCCCCCAAAGTTCCATCCTTGCTCGTCACACTACCCAAGTACTTGAATGCACTCACATTCTCCATATCCTCACCATCCAACCTCACTGCACACTCTGTGACTTCATTCCTCTCAAACACCATAACTTTACTTTTGTTTACATTAACTTTCAGATTCCTCCTCCTACACAGACCCAAATTCATTCACCAAACCTTGCAACTCCCATTCATCTTCACTCAACAATACTGTATCATCAGCAAACAGCAACACCGCAAGCTTCCAAATCTCACCCTCATTCATTAGAGCCAGCCCCACATCCACTGCCCTACCTTGCACCTCCTTTACAACCCCATCCATATATATATTAAACAGCCATGGAGACATCACACAACCCTGTTTCAGTCCCACATTGAGATCAAAGAACTCACTCAGCTCACCATCCACTCTCACCGTAGCCCTAGCTCTTTCGTACATACTCTTCACAGCACTCATCAATTTCCCCTCCACTCCATATATTCTTAATACCTTCCACATACCTTGCCTATCTATTCTGTCATAAGCTTTCTCCAAGTCCATGAAGGCAGCATACACTTTCCTTCCCTTCTCTAGATACTTCTCCACTAAACATCTTAGAACAAATATCTGATCTACACACCCTTTTCCCTTCCTAAATCCCCCTTGTTCTTCTCCAACTAGCTCCTCTGTCATATGCCTAACCCTATCAATGAGTATTCTACCATATATTTTACCAGTCACACTAAGAAGGCAAATACCCCTATGGTTACCACATACTTCTCTCTCCCCTTTTCCTTTGTATAAAGGAACAGTACTAAAGATGCCACTGCAGTATAATCACTGGCCCCCCAAAAATGGTTATATATTTTTTTATAAGTTTAAATCTGTAAGTTTTGATGTCCTTCCATATATTACTATTTTGCCGCCAGCTTGAGCAGTGGCAACTTTAGTGTTACATTGTACACTAATACATTATACAGTGATACAGACCAATGGTATAACTGACTGACAATACCAACATCACACTGGGCTGTACTCCAAACAGTACTTAGCACAAGAATAAAAGACTGAAAGAAATTTGGGCCAAGTTCAGGTAAATAGGGTATAGACAGGCAACTGAAACAAATTTTTAGAAAGGTATATACAAGAGTTTATTTTCATAAAACATTCACTTACTATACATATACAGTACATGGCTATACTCTCCTCACCTTAACTTTCAATGCCAGGAACACATCATTTTCACAGCACTTCCTCATGACTAGCACAATATTCTAGGTAATCTCATTACAACTACTGTACAATGAAAATGGAAAAGAGATTAATTTTAGGCCAAGTTAGAGTAAAAACAGTATAGCAATATTGGATGTGCATTGAGACAAACTATTATTCTGACATTCTGTGAAGCCTTTGTGGATCTGTTTTACATTAACTTATTCAGGCCATCACAAGAAACTAATGGCAAACTGACTGGCTTTTGCAGTGTTGTCTCTGAAAGCAAACATTTTATGCCCCATACTGAATGGCCTAAGGAAAAATTCAGTGTGAAGTGGTTAAAAGCCACAATTTTTTTGCCAGCACACATCAGTGATTTAGTATGAATTAACTACTTGTAACAGCTTTAGAAAATTGTCCTCCTGATGCAAAGGGTAATAGAAATTTACATAATGGAGCATTTAGAAAAAGATCCACTGATCCTGCTGTACTCATGTCTGTGTCTAAGAAACATACTGAGCATTAAGCACAAGTCTGTCTTTATATATGTACTACAGCTCTAACCTGGGATTAAAAAGAGAGAGAGAGAGAGAGAGAGAGAGAGAGAGAGCAATGATGGAACCTCCCACCCACACAAAACCTTCAGTGTAAAAATGTCGTGTACATAATCACTTTAGTCCAGTTCAATTAATATACACCATTTATATGTACAAAACACACCTACAGTATCTGCATGACCACCTTCTACCAATGGTTAATAAATAAAACTTTAACTAGTGATATGACAGATGTTGGAAGCAGTGAGCTGGGCAGCTTGGACAACAGGGAGAGTGGATTGCTGCAGCCTGGTAGGAAGAGACAGACTGTGTTACTACAGTAATGAACAGAATATCTACTTAGGAAGAGATATTAGCAAGTCAACTGATGGCAATATGGTCCCTAGTGTTATAGTACAGCAGGAAAAACATCATATTATAAAGATCAGCATGATGGTAATATTTCTTATTGTGCTGATCATAAACAAATGATATCAGCATAAGAAATACTGCCATGATCTTCATCATCTTTATCAATATGATGTTTTTCCTGCTGCTGTAGTCCCAGGCTTCTCTGAAGGTGAACCAGTGAACTACAAGCTCTTATCTTGCAGTCAGTCCTCCTCCTTTCAGGGGATAACAAGACTGGGTACATGGTTATATCAGTGCCACTGCATGAAGGCATCCCTCTATACTGGCTACATGGTTATATCAGTGCCACTGCATGAAGGCATCCCTCTATACTGGCTACATGGTTATATCAGTGCCACTGCATGAAGGCATCCCTCTATACCATCTCAATACAACAAAATAACAAATTCCTACTTACATGTTTTCTGGTTCTGAATCTTACCTAACCTGATCTTTTAGTGGAGTTAGGGTAAGAAAAAAAAAAAATCATCTCAACCTTAAAAACAATTACTGTATTGGGTGAGCAGTAGGATTGGGGGAGGGGGTTGTGACTAAGGCCTATATTCTCATCAGTTAACAATTCTGCTTATTACGCCTTACTATCCTCTTGTGTCATTTAAATCATTACAATACCTCCATACTCAGCACAAATGACACAAATTGATACTAACCAGCCCTATCCAAAAATAATTAGCTAAGGAAAAGATGCTAGGCAGCTTCCTTAACTGATACGAACTAGGAGTTATGCTGATACAACACCAACTAATGCCATTTTGTTCTCTACACAGGCAGCTGGAGGTAGTCAGTGCCAACGAGGCAACGGTTACCAGCCTCACTTGGCCACCCCTCAGATGTAACCCTTACAGTGTCCATCCAGCTGGACCACCTTAACCCACTAAACCACCAGCCACCATAGCAAATGACATGGTGTATAGCACACCAGTTCAGTTGTCACTCAGGGGCACTACATAAGAGACAGAGAGGGAGGCACTGCATCAAGGAGTCAGGAGGGCATGGGGGCAACATCAAGCAGAGATTGGAGTGGGGGGGGGGGGAATGAGGATGGGGACAATATCCAGCAGAGGGGGAGATGGGGACTACATCAAGCAGAGCAGACAGGAGGACGAAGGCACCACACTGAGTAGGGGAAGAGAGGACAGGGGTCATTATCAAGTGAGAGGAGGGGGAAGGGAGAGAGGATGACTGCACCCCCACCTTTCACTCTTATTATAATTATTATTATTATGAGTGGGGGTATGTGGTAGGTGGGGGCGCTCACCATCCACTCACTCGATGTAATGCTGCTCTCAGGTGTCTGCCCTTTCCACTCTTCCATCCTTCTTTCCTTCCATCCTCACACTTCCTCTTCTGTCTTTCTTTCCTTCATTCTTTCCTTTTCCTTCTGCCTGTGGGTGACTCTACACTGAGTGACAAGCCAAATGGTTTCCTGTACACCAGGAAACCATTTACTATGCTGGGTGGTAACCATATAGCCAAATTTTGGCGCCTGGTGGTTTAGTGGGTAATTATTGCGCTCCAGTCAGATTGAGCCGGTGAAGGTTTATATCCAAGGGGTGGTTGGGGTTTATTGCTCATGTATTGCCACTCAGGGATGAGTGAGGCTGGTCACTCATCTTAAATGTCAGGACCAACTGCCTAGCCCCGGGCTCCTACGCTCCTCATGGGGCAACGTAGGATTGGATGATAGAATGGATGGATGGATTATTATGAGTAGGGGTGGGTGGGGGGACTACAATGAGTGGGGGAAGAGATAAACAAAAGGGAGAGTGGATGATTGCTCCCCCACCTTCCACTCTTGTATTACAAGTATTATTTTTATTATGGTAAAAACAGCAACCATTACTATGAATTTTACAACCTTCACAAAAGACAAACGATAAAGAAATAAGATCCTTTATAATCAAGTGGACATTAAATGTATTTTACTTAAAATAAAAACTGTAAACTTAATACATTAATTACCTTGGGCATCAATGGGTGTAGGAAGATCAAGAAGGGTGACTATGAAAGCACACTTAGGTGACAACTGGCAGTCCATGTCACCCTTAAGGTAGCTGATGGCTTGTCCTTGCACCTCTGCTGTGAATGGCATCAAGTGAATAACTCTTGATTGGTTAGATAACTTTTGGAACAAAATTGGTTAAAAAAGAATAATCAAATTGTTAGAAATCACTCTTCCATCCATTATACAACCCTTCAGTGCCCCATCAGTGGCACACGTGCCTGGGTCTACACTACTTAGTCCAGACTGGATTATGAGGCAAGTGACCAGTTGCTCTTTCTTCAGTAAGGAAAGTGTTGGCAGTGAGGGGGTGAAGGGAGGAGGAAGAGGCTGGAACTGAGAGAGAAGATGACCAGAATGAAGAGGAAGGAAGGGGCTGGTGCTATGAGAAAAAGGGGAGGGGGAGCTGGCATTGAGAGAGGAGAATGGAGGAGGAAGGGGCTGGCAATGTGACAGAAGGAAAGGATTAGGATTATGGAGCTGGCACACACACAGAACAGAGGAGGAAGAGGCTGGCACTGAGATGGAGAGGAGAGAACGAGGACGAGGCTGGCACAGATGGAATGGAGGAGGAATAAGGAGCTGGCACAGAGAGATACAGTAGAGAGAAAAAAAGGGGTGGGTACAGAAATGAGGGGGAGTAGGAGGCTACAAATGAGGTGGGGGGGGGAGAAGGAAGAGTAAGGGCAGTGCACTGAGAAAGGGGTGGGGGGAGAGTAAGGGAAGGACACTGAGAAAGGAGGGAGAGAAGAAGGTTGCAAATGAGAGAGGGGAGGGGGGAGGAGAAGGTTCTGTGACAGACAGAGGGTGATGGTGGTGGTGGTAGGGGGGGAGGGGGAAGAAAGGGGGCTGGCACTGAGAAAAAAGGGGAGAAGGAAAATACTAACACTGAAGGATGAGAAAGAGAAAGAGACAGAAGGCTGGCATTCTGAGAGGAGGAGGAGTAAGAGGTTGGCACTAAGGGAGGAAGAGTAATGAAAACTGTGTTGACTGAAAAGTTACCAGTAAAGAAGTTTCAATCCTAAGAGCAGTAACAAAAATTTTTCATTAAGTGGGTACCAATAAAACATTATACCTGACCCTTTCAGTATTATGTCTTTTAAAATATTTATTTTCATTATCCACGGACAATTTATATTAACAGTATTTTACTCTGAAGAGAGTACTAGCAGCGTCTTGGCTATGAGAAGTTCATCTCAGCTCAATTCGATAAAACTGTTAGAAGAATGAAATTTTAAAAATATAAAATACATCATCATACTGAAAGGTTTATGTCCAGAGCACAAAAGCTTAAACTTTGACAGATTCTTTAAATATATCATACACTCATTCTTGCCAGACTACTTACTTCAGCATTATATGAACCTCCAGTGATGAGGTGTCTGAAAGCCATATTTAACTCCTCCAGTTACGTCTCTTGAAATCTGGACTGAAGGTAAAAAATAAAATAAAAAAATAATATATATACACCAAATAAAGAAAAGATAATTTATATAATTTTTGGCTGGGTTAAGTGTCCCCCAGATTCCCCTAACTATCCATCTACCTATCATCTAATCCTGTGTCGCCCCATGAGAAGTGTAGGAGCCCAGGGTTAGGCAAGTTGGTCCTGACAATTAGGATAAGAGTGACCAGCCTCACTCATCCCTGAGTGGCATTACGTGAGCAATAAACCCCAACCATCCCTTGGATATAAACCTGCACATGCTCAATCCGACTGGAGCACCTTAATTACCTACACCACCACCAGGTGCCATAATTTCGTTAGATGGCTTCCTGTACATCAGGAAACCATTTACTACGCTGGGCAGTGTAACCATGTAACCAAATTGACACTTGGTGGTTTAGTGGGTAATGAAGGGGCTCCAGTCAGACTGAGCCTGTGATGGTTTATATCCAAGGAGTGGTTGGGGTTTACTCCTCACGTAATGCCACTCAGGGATGAGTGAGGCTGGTAACTCTCATCTTAAATATCAGGGCCAACTTGCCTAGCCCAGGGCTCCTATCCTTCTCATGAGGCAATTATATAATAATAAAAACTATGCCAAAAATGACATGCCAGATTTGTCAGTAATATAAATCCACCTGACAAACTGCATCATCCAGGTATCAGTGGAGTTTTGTTACCCTGTGATAAATACACAGCTGGACACAGACAAACAAAGGTAATTGTATACAATGACACCAAACCCAGGCAGATATGACTAACCTTGCATCATGCAGGTATTGGCGAGTGACTGGTGTTTACCAAGAGACAGTGCTTGTTCAGGCAACACTTAGAGGCTTTGTGTGTTGCTGCTGCCCCTCCACAGTGGATGATGGGCAGGCCTTGTGTGTTGCTGCTGCCCCTCCACAGTGGATGATGGGCAGGCCTTGTGTGTTGCTGCTGCCCCTCCACAGTGGATGATGGGCAGGCCTTGTGTGTTGCTGCTGCCCCTCCACAGTGGATGATGGGCAGGCCAGGGGATGAGAGGTGACTGGGTGGAGGAAGTGGCCAGCTTGGCTGATCAGTTTGGCCTGGCACACTAAGAATCCTGTTTGCAGGCTCAGATCTGATATTTGCCGAATGTCCTGTGGGATAACATGTCACTTTAACCCCTTCTCTGCAATTACACTGATTTTCAGTACTGTATAATCCTGCTATATACAGATGACTATATTCTGCTTGGGTAAATATGACAAACTGGAGAGGCCAGACACACCACTAGAACTGCCTGTTCATACACAGCATCCCAATATTTCTCCCCCAATTCCTACCTAAGAAAAGGGATGAGGTAGGATGCCCCTTCCTCCCCACCAGAGAGAGAGTATAACAATCACACAGCATACCCAGTGACATATGCCACAGTCATTAACATATTACCTAACAATCTGAAGTAATGGTTCCACCTTATAAGTACAACCTGGTTAATCATCTTCCCTTCAGCACTTAACTCCTACTGTAACACCTACACTTATAAAGTATTAAAGGTACCACTCAACTATTTCTCTACCATCCACACATGCATTACTCAAAATGACATTGTGGTTACTCCTACAAAACCCTAATACAAAAGGCCTCCTGTTACGACTAATTACATTTAGGGAAATATGTTTGTATGAAACAGTACATAACGTATGGGCAAAAATGGAGACTGGGTGTTTAACAACTTACACCTATAATGCTATATATAAGGCAATTTTAAACAAGAAAAAAGGTTAGCTATATGCAAAACACACAAGCAAAATTAACATATGATATAATAATGTTTATCTATTGTAATGGATGCATAAAGATCCCCAAGAAAAGCTATTGGAATTGAAACCACATCCTCAAACTCCTGACTCTGGCTACTGATTGCAAACAACAGTTATAAACAAGAGTGAAGTAACCCGTAAAGGATTACTGTTGCTGGCAATACATAGGAATAATTTATATCACTACTGCCAGAAGCCTTAATCCTGTATGGGGTGACCAGAAACAAACTGCTTCCACAATGCCCTGTCCTTTGGCTGCCCTCCCTCCAACTCATGTCCTCCTCTCTCATTTATCTTTCCAGTTCATCCTCCCATCTTACCCCCGGTCTCCCCCTCCACCTCATGCACACACACTGTCCTAGCCAGTCTCTCGTTCTTCACCCTCCCCACATGGCTAGTAATTTATGTCCTTGATTAACCCACCAGTTCACAGAAAACTATTCCTCACACATTACCAAAATCCAGGATACTTGATATCTTAATCTTGTCCCAATTGTTGTAATGTCTGAGGTGATACACTGGCAAGGGAATTTGGCTCTCTTTTGTTTGTTTTTATTTTTCTTGGAAGGAATGGTTTGTGGGCTCCTGGCCTTTGGTTCCTTCTTTCTTGCATTAAAAAATAATACTAATTATAATAATAATAATGGTTCCTATGCAAATAACAGCATGAACAAGCCTCCATAAGTTTACTGTTAAAAATGGTTTAGTTTCTGGTACTATGATATTCCATCTAAATGACTTCCTTATGCAGTGTTTGTTAACACTGAGTGAAGATAGATTTAGTACACAAGCCATTTTATAAACAATTTAAGCTTAGTAAAGTATATAAAGAGGGATGCCTTCATGTGGTGTACTGGTCAGCTCCACTGCCAGGTTTGACAAACATTCCTCAGCTGCCTCCCTATCCCCAGAAAAGTGGATGGTGAACTGCAGGGGGAAAGCAGCTTCAGCCCACAGTTCACTGGGTTCACATTTCAGATGTGCTTTAGGACACTACTACATGTGTTGTGTGGTGCTGGTGCAGGATTTGTGCATTACACTTAAATGTGTTGTGTGGTGCTGGTGCAGGATTTGTGCATTACACTTAAATGTGTTGTGTGGTGCTGGTGCAGGATTTGTGCATTACACTTAAATGTGTTGTGTGGTGCTGGTGCAGGATTTGTACATTACACTTAAATGTGTTGTGTGGTGCTGGTGCAGGATTTGTGCATTACACTGACAAAATATAATAAACATCACCTGTAGTGCTGCCAGGGGGTTGGGTACGGCCTGGGGCATTCCAACAGACAGGTACTTGTATACAATTGTCATCAGTGCTGCAGTGAACCCATTTTCACTGTCCTCTTCTCTCCTCTCATTGCTGCAGCCTTCAGATGACCCCAGTGACCTGGATGATGCTGAAGATGGTTTGGTTGATGACCAGGATGACGTATTGGTTGACGCTGCCCACGATGAGGGTGATGTTCCACCAACTGGCACATGCACCAGCTGAGCAGAGCAGCCACTGACCTCAATACACAGCTCTGGAAGTGTTGGGAAAGATATAGTGTATGACAAATAAATAACTACATCAATTCATCCCAACTCTTATTCACCCATCAAGTTAAATAAGTAGACTGATGTGTCAAAGAAACTGTAAAGTGATGTATACAAGTATGTAAAGGATTTTCACATTAGGAAAAACATGAATGAACACCAAGATTATTAACATGAATGAACACCAAGATTATTAACAGGAATGAACACCAAGATTATTAACAGGAATGAACACCAAGATTATTAACATGAATGAACACCAAGATTATTAACAGGAATGAACACCAAGATTATTAACAGGAATGAACACCAAGATTATTAATAAAGTATGCATACAAGTACATTAGATATTTTCACATAAGGAAACAAAATGGATGACGAACTGTACAGACTGAATCTGCAAGGGACAATCTGTGTGGGAAGACCAATGTGTCTGCCACAATTTACCAACCAACATACCTTAATGGTCCAACAAGCAGCCGGATCAGTTGTAAATAAAGGTGCTGGCAGGGTAGCAGCAGCAGCAGGATGAGGGGTGCTGGTTCTGATAATAGAGGTGTTGGTTCTGGTATAGGGGTGTTGGTTCTGGTATAAGGGTGGCAGCCATCTCAAAGTTTAACCGCTACACCTGCCCCAGATCTGAGCAGCCAAGCCAGGAGGTCCCAGCTAGCGTGGCCTCGGGTCAAGGTGATGGGCCAATAGTAGTGGTCAGGGATGTCTGCTTCCAGGGTCACTGTGGATAGTTTACTCAAAGGAAGCAGCGTTGGCACCACCACCTCGTACAGTACTTCACTCCAGGATACACGTTCCTTGAAATCTGGATGGGATGGTAGTGGAGTTTGAATGTTATATACAGTACAGTAGGCTGTTTGTGTGTCAACTTTCCTGACAGTACAACATCAAAGGTCACTGCTAGTGTGTTTTTCAAAAAAATCATACATGACTCCTTAAAAAGCCAATTGTCACAATGAAAATCTTCAGATTCTGAGGTAAATTGAGAGGAGAAAAAGTTTTGGCATAAAAATAAGTTGCACAGTTTCCTCTCATGTTTTTTTTTTTTTACCTGTAGAATGTAAACCTGTCCAGACAACCAAGTCATCACCCAAACACCACCAGCACTAACACTCTCTGCCAATGTTGTCAGTTCCAGGCACTTTGGCCAAGAGGAAAGTACAGTCCTCATTAGCAAATGGGGACAAGGCAGGTCCAGAAATATGGACAAAGTCCAACAGGTTATGAAGGATTCAGAAACATGGAAAGAGGGAATATGAAAGTGATGTGATGGTGTGTCTTACCAACCATCACCTTGACATGACAGAGGCGACTGGTGTTACCGTCTACCAGCATGGCCTTGGGCTCAGCAGCCAACACACACAGGTAACACAACACCCGTTAGTACACATATATTACACCACAAAGAATCACCAGCATCATCATCATTTGTACCTCTTTCCCACTCCTGAATGGCATGAGTAAAAAATAAAGAGTCTGGCCACATGCATGAAACAAACATTCATTCAGGCACTATTCAAGACATCGGAATCCTGACTAAACCTCACAGACATAGGCATACGCACATACATAAAGGTGGGCCATGGTACAGGTAATGTTTTCAATGGACTGAAAGCACAGTTATTTGCCAAAACCTGCTAACTGCTTCAGAAGAGTAGTTGGACAATGTTGACAGAAAAATATGAGATTGCTTCTGCATACTCCCTCTTCTGTCTTTCCTTCATTCTTGCCTCTTCCTTCTCCCTACTGATGATTCTACACTGAGTGACAAGGCAAATGGTTTCCTGTACAACAGGAAACTATTTACTATGCTGGGTGGTAACCATATAACCAAATTATGGTGCCTGGTGGTTTAGTGGGTAATTATTGTGCTCCAATCAGATTGAGCCTAAGTAGATTTATATCTATGGGATGGTTGGGGTTTATTGTTCATGTAATGCCACTCAGGGATGAGTGAGGCTGGTCACTCTCATCTTAAATGTCAGAACCAACTTGCCTAGCCCCGGGCTCCTACACTCCTCATGGGGTGACATAGGACTGGATGATGGATGGCTTCTGCATATTACACCTCTTCTGCATATTACATCCCAATATCCTCGTGTTACTGATACAATTACATCAATATAATGTAAGTATCATAAAAGAGAATGTTAAGGTAGTGTAGTGGCAGCCCCAATTTCATCTGAAATGTTAACTTGTGGACTGCAGGCTAAAGTACCCCTTCTTCAGCAGTCCACCATCCACCTTTGGGGAAACAGGGAGGGAGGTGAGGGAAGTTTGCCTAACCAGGCAGTGCAGCAGACCAGTTATATCAGTGCCACCACACGAAGGCACCCCTCTACAGCACCTGTGTTAATATGGAGTATGTAACCAACTGCTACAGATGAGGTGCTAACAATGCCATCCACAACACTGCCATTATTTCACACATCAATCAAGCCTTTGAAATATGTAACAAAGTCAGTGGTGTGACCTGGAGGCGGCAGCAGGCGGTTGATGGAGTGTGTGGCCAACTTGGGAAGGCAGGCCATGAGGAGGCAAGCCACAGCCATGATGGTGGTGGCCAGGCTGAACCTCCCACCACCAAGGAACAGCAACCCCAGGGCCAGGTGAATTACCAGGTGGCAGCCGTACCTGGAAAGAGGAGAAGAATGGGTTTGCAAGTTAACCCTTTGACTGTCAGGGTTAAATTTACTGGTAGCCAAAATACTGTATATCTAAACAAGGCTCAATGTGTTAGCCAAAATACTGTACATCTCAACAGGGCTCTATCCTGTAATAAATCAACTGTGTGCGCCCAAGCTGGATTAGGCATCAACTCTTCCAAGATTTCACATTTTCTGGCCCCAACCCACTAGTGATGCCAACTACATATACAAATCATACTTATACTTTCAAAACATATTCCATTCTTGCCTTGGTTGGCCTTGTTTACCAGATTGCTGCTCTTTGGCAATGTCTCCTAACATGAACAAAATTATCTAGCAGAAGCCAAAATATCCTCAAGACCAAGGGGTTAAGGCAACACATCTTATATAACCCAACAGTAGAAGTAGCAGGACCAACGCGTGACCAGAGATGTTGCACGATACACACAACACACAGATCAGCCTGACCAGCCATCACCAGGGACAGTACCAGTAGGGATGTGTTCAGACAGGGACAGTACCAGCCATCACCAGGGACAGTACCAGCCATCACCAGGGACAGTGCCAGCCATCACCAGGGACAGTACCAGCCATCACCAGGGACAGTGCCAGTAGGGATGTGTTCAGACAGGGACAGTACCAGCCATCACCAGGGACAGTACCAGCCATCACCAGGGACAGTACCAGCCATCACCAGGGACAGTGCCAGTAGGGATGTGTTCACACAGGTTTACAAAGTTGACACACCTGCCAGCTCAGCAACACTCCTGAGATAATGACATATCTGTTAGTTGGTCTATGTCACCCTTTCCATCCATCCATCCATCATCCAATCCTATGCTGCCCCATGAGGAGCGTAGGAGCCCAGGGCTAGGCAAGTTGGTCCTGACATTTAAGATGAGAGTGACCAGCCTCACTCATCCCTGAGTGGCATTACATGAGCAATAAACCTCAACCACCCCTTGGATATAAACCTTCACCGGCTCAATCTGATTGGAGTGCCTTAATTACCCATTAAACCACCAGGCGCCAAAATTTGGTTATATGGTTACCACCCAGCGTAGTAAATGGTTTCCTGGTGTACAGGAAACCATTTGGCTTGCCACTCAGTGGAGATTCACCCACAGACAGAAGGAAGAGGAAAGAATGAAGGAAAGAAAGACAGAAGAGGGAACGTATGAAGGAAAGAAAGACAGAAGAGGGAATGTATGAAGGAAAGAAAGACAGAAGAGGGAATGTATGAAGGAAAGAAAGACAGAAGAGGGAATGTAAAGTCACCCGTAGGCAGAAGGACAAGGAAAGAATGAAGGAAAGAAAGACAGAAGAGGATGAAAAGAAGAATGGAGGAGAGGAAAGGGCAGACACCTGAGAGCTGCACTACATCAAGTGAGTGGATGGTGCTTGCCCCCACCTGCCACAAACTCACTCATTAATAACAACAAATGACTTGTGAAGAGAGTAACAATGGGTGTTTGGGGGGGAGGGGGGTGGACCTCAAACAGCTAACATAGCGGTATATAATTACTCAAACTAATACTCCATTTCACTCACAAGGATGGCACTAGAGAGAGATGCCTTCATGTGATCTGGCCGACTCAACTGCCTGGTTATGCAAACATCCCTCAACTACTTCCCTATCCTCTCAAAGTGAAGACAGTGGATTGTAGGAAAATGGGAACTTAACCCTGAGGTCCACTAGGTTCACATGTCAGAACCTGGGGCTGTAACTACTACAACTACTACCACTACTACTCACAAGAAAACTACTACTGCTCACAAGAAAACTCCCTATCGTCTAAAGCTTCACAGCTAAATTAAATACCAAGTGAAATTTACCTGTTAGTGAAGTTTGTGAACATAGTGGTGTATCTGCCTAGTCCATCCAAGGTCTGGTTATTACTGGAGCCAGCCAACCTAAGGCCCAGCACCAGACCAGCCCCTGCCAGGATGTTGTGGTTAAACTTAAGGCCCAGCACCACACCAGCCCCTGCCAGGATGTTGTGGTTAAACTTAAGGCCCAGCACCAGACCAGCCCCTGCCAGGATGTTGTGGTGGGCCTGTCAGTACAACCACAGGGTAAATCATATACAAATACCTACAGCCAAACACAAACACACTACAGCCAAACACAAACACACACAACCAACACTACATACATTTCATCTGATACATAATGTTAAATATTGTTCATTTTGTACACCACACAAACACTGCTGCTATTTTGTTACATTATACTGAACATGGTAGTAGGTGGGGGTAACCATCATCCACTCACTTGATGGAGTGCTGCCTAATTATCATTCCTGTTCTGTGTCTGTCCTCATCTCTTCCTATTTCTCTCATCCCTGCCACCACTAGTTATTACTCTTCCTTCCACTTCACATGGCTTTACACTGAGTGACAAGCCAAATGGTTTCCTGTTACTGAGGAAGCCTTTTACAATTAGTTTATAAATACAGGGAATGATATGGCACAAGCAATCATGGCACCACCAACCAACTTTTACAAGTATCTCGGAAACAGAAACACAAATGATCTAACACTCCCTCCTGCTTCATAAGGTGAAATTCTTCATATCATCCAGCAGTTAAAAATTACAGCACCAGGAGATGATGATATCCCTAAGAGCATTATCAAGGAAGCTGCCTCGATTATTACTCCTATCATTCTGCATCTATGTAACTCTACTATCAGCAATCTTCCCAGAAAAGCTAAAAACTGCCAAAGTTATCCCCATTTACAAATAAGGTGATACAAAATTAATGAGTAACTATCGGCCAGTGTCAGTTTTGTCAGCGCTGAGCAAAATATTAGAGAAATTAGTTTACGATAAACTTGATGCATTTCGTACTAACAATAGTGTACCATCATATGTAACTCCCAATTTGGTTTTTGCAGGAACAGAACTGAGACAGCATTTCTGACACTTACTGATGATATTCTAAATGCAATGGATGACAAAGACTTTACTATGGCCATATTTCTTGATTTATCAAAAGCTACTGATACAGTTGATCACCCTATCCACCTGTCTAAGCTTGAACATTACAGGATAACGGGTACAACGCTAAAATGGTTTGAAACTTACTTAACAAACCGATAACAATATCCACTGTCCTACCTTGTATCTCTTTTATAACCCCATCCATATACCAACTGAACAACCATGGAGACATGACACATCCCTGTTTTAATCCAACTTTCAAAGAGAAAAATTCACTCAGTTCACCATCCACACGCACTGCAGCCTTTGCACCAACATACACATCCTTCACAGCATTCAACAACTTTCCATCTACTCCATATATTCTTAATACTTTCCACAATCCTTGTCTATCCACCCTGTCATATGCTTTCTCCAAATCCATCAAGGCCGCATACAACTTCTTTCCCTTCTGTAGAAACTTTTCCACTAAAGATCTAAGAATGAATATCTGATCTACACAACCTCTTCCCTTCCTAAAGCCTCCCTGTTCTTCACCAACTAATTCCTCACACATCAGGTTTGGATTATCGTTGGTTAGCTATGGAAGCTCCCCAACACCTCTGCCTCAGTGATTTATTTTGGGATATGGCTGGCTGATATCCTTTTGTAAGTTATTCACAGATTATGGTGGTAATGAAGGGATTTTTGTAACATGGAAGAGGACAGTAAGGTGTGATAAACAAAATAAATTACTTAGGAAGAGGTGTTAGGTAGCTTGATGCAGAGTATGGTGATAGTTACTGGAAGAATTTATGTAACACAGAACAGGAGAGTAAGGTGTAATAAACAAAATGAACTGCTTAGGAAGAGGTGTTTGGGAGCTTTAGGCTTTGCAGAGTATGGTAATACTGAAAGAATTTATGTAACACAGAAGAGGACAGTAAGGTGTAATAAACAAAATGAACTGCTTAGGAAGAGGTGTTAGGGAGCTTTAGGCTTTGCAGAGTATGGTAATACTGAAAGAATTCATGTAACACAGAAGAGGACAGTAAGGTGTAATAGACAAAATAAATCACTTAGGAAGAGGTGTTAGGGAGCTTCCTTAACCAACAAGAATACTGACCAATCTCCCATACTCAACAGAATAAACTCATCAGACATCAGGTGAACAGAATCCTAAACTTGTCCTAAGCATGAGAGGGTTAGAAACAGAGAAGACAAACTGGAGGGAGATTTTTTTATGAAAGGAAGAAAGAACCAAAGGCCAGGAGGCCACAAACTGCTCCCTCCAAGAAAAAACAAACACAAGACAACAGACAGCTAAATTCTAGATCTGTATGGTACAGTCTGAGATGCCTGGACACAGTGTGCTTGAAAGACTGGAGATCATAGGCAGCGGGAAGTACAGATAGAGAAAGTTCCAGAGTTGACCTATTGAATAAATGAAGGACTGGGAGTAACAGTTAACTCTTGCATTAGAGAGATGGGCAGAAAAGGGATGAGAGTTTGTTGCTAGACGGGTACTGCGCACTCGTCGTAGAGGTGGAGGGATGCAAGCAGACAATTCAGAGGAGCTGTGACCACTGAAGTAGCAACAGAAAAGAGATAAAGATGCAACAGTGCGGCGAAGAGACAGAGGTTGAAGGAAGCCAGTAAGAGGAGGAGAGTTAATGAGATGAAAAGCCTCTGACTCCACCTTGTTGAGAAGAGCTGTATGTGGGGAGCCTTACCACAGCTGAAGGTTGTACTCTACACAGGGGCGAATAAAACCCGTGTATAAAATCAACAACTGTGCAGGCGTAAAGAAGGTACAGAGTTGACTTAGCACACCTAATCTCTTGGAAGCAGATTTTACAAGACGTAATATGGTCTTTCCAAGATAAATCCTGAGAGAATGAAACTCCAAGTAGGTTTAAAGATGATGCAGGATTAAGCTGAATATTGCTAAAAATTAGAGGGTACTCCTGTGGAAGCTTGTGTTGGGCTGAAAGATGAAAGAACTGAGTGTTTGATGCATTAAAAATAACCAGATTACCTTTACCCCAATCAGAGATATTAGCTGATGTGGGTGCCTGATAAATCCAGGCCGCCATGACCTCCAAACACTGTCTCTGAGGTGTGAAGGAACCGCATGTCAGCCACTGTCGGCCAGTCTCTCGGGTCCATCCACATGTTGATGGATGGGCAGGCCAGGCTCAGTACATTCCAGTTCAGTCTGAAAGATTACATTCTACATTACTGTAATATCTATTTATCTGTCATCTGCCCCTATATATAAACTATTGTCTATCTATCATCCACTCCTATAAAATACTAATCTGTCTATCATTCATCCACCTCTACAATATTCTGTCTATAATACCTGTCTCTCTAACTGTTATAGATTTTTATGAATGGAGGACACCTGTAATCTGGTGTATGGAATTTTCTAAAAAAAAATTTTCCTCCTTCCTCTGTTCATCTTTGTATCATTTGAATCATATCATTTATAAAGGCTTCATATGCTGCCATGCATTGGTCTTGGACATCTAATGGCGGCTCTCCACGCTGCTTGATCTCTGGCAGCCTCCCTATTCAGTACCTTATCCCTGAGGTCACACTCTATGACCTCATCCCAGGTCTTCTTAGGTCTGCCTCTCACAACCCAACCCCCGACATTCACACTTCTCACCTTCCACACCCAGATGTCATCCTCCATCCCCTCAACATGCCCAAACCACCTCAGTCTACCCCTCCCCATCACAACACTAATACTGACACAAACCATTTCTATATTAAAAAAATGTAAATAGCATACGAAGGAGTGTTAGGGTACAATATGCCAGATAAATAACTGAGGAATAGGCCTTATAAAGCCTGCTATGCCACTCACAATACAGACTTAATCAATGCATGGCTGGTGTTAAGGCTCTAACCTGGTACAGTCCATTTTTGTGGTGGTGGTGGTGGTGTGTGGTGATGGTGGTGTGTGGTGGTGATGGTGATGTGTGGTGGGGCAGCCAAGTTGAACCACACTGTCAGTTCAGCCACAAGGCAGGCCATAGCCAGCTGGCCACTCCATCTGTCAACACAATATTACACTGTACATATAGGCTCCCCAACACCTCTTCCTTAGTGATTTGTTTTTGGATATGGCTGGTTAATGTAATTTTTTACACTATTTATGGAGAGTATGGTGATATTAGGATGAATTAAATATGACAGAAGAGGAAAGCAAGGAGAAATAAGCAAAATAAATCACTTAGGAAGAGGTGTTTGGGAGACTGCTTAAGTGACAAAACTACAGTCCATGGCATCACACTTAAGTAAGGGTTAGCTTTCTCTAGACATTATGTCAAATGGATTTATATGTACAATGGAGCCAGGCAAAAACCGTATTAACAAGATGCTAATCCATGTAAACATACTGCAACTTTTTTTTTTAATGTCCAACTCTGGGCATAGGCTTTACAGACTGCTCTCAAGGCCCAGTAGTCCTCCTTCTACATACCATACACCTCTACATGTCACCACTTCGGTGCTAACATCCACCGTCCACACTGAATACATGCTAGAGCTGTCTCATGCAGGACTGGTGTATTGGTATTAGCGGGGGTATTTTTACGACATGTCGGCGGGTCTTCTGGTAGATCAGTAAAGTCTGTTTTTATTAAATTCAAATCCTTAAACTGTTCCGTGCCCCAGCGGGGATTTGAACCTGGGTCCAGTAGGACTGCAGGCCACCTCTCTACTGACTGAGCCACTGCCTCCCCCAAAGAAAACAACCCTGAAGCCTTCCATGCCACTATTCAAGCAACACTTTCAAATCTTCTCTTACCAAACACACTGCATGGGGAGGAGAAGAGGGAGGGGGAGGCCGAGGCCGAGGATGAGATGAAGGGATGGAGTGGAGAGGTACTGTATATGAAAGTGGGAGATGTGGGTTTGGGGGAGGGCAGTGAAATGGCGGGGGACAGGGTGACACGGAGGCGATCCGTTTGTGACCACCCGTCACAGGATTAAGGCGTCTGGCAATAGAGAGATAGAACACAGTACAGGTAACATCCCTCAGCCTGACACATTACCTACTCTTCAGCACCCGTAGCCAATGTTATATTATATTATCCAATGTTATATTACTGCAGGCTTGTTATAATCTGTCAACATTTCCAACCTCTTCCAGCTCAGCTCATGGCCAGGCCTGTATTCTTGTCAGAGGAGGAAGTTCTCTCACATGGCCATGGGCCACTTAGCATCCACAATACTGTATGAAAAACAGGACATTATGTGATCTGGACATTAAGGGACCACTGTAACCCATGCACTGTATACTGTAAAGTGCACTATATGTACTGTACAGGTATATGGTATATACTGTACTGTATATTACTTTTACAGTACAGCACAGTATAAAAGGCCCAAATTAAGACAATAATACAATATGTAATGTTATGTAAACCTAATGCATGGATGTACAAGGACACTCAAAAGCAGCGGTACACATGTGACTGGACACGGCTGCCTGCCGCTGGTGTTGATGATACAGTTATGACGACAGTAAACTTTTTACTGATTGTTAATAGACTTTTTACTGTTTTTTGGTATATTTTTTTATGCTTTTGTGTAAGTAGGGTAAAAAAGAAAAATATTAAGACATATGAACAGTATTACAGTGTACAGGTATAACCCAATACACAATACCCCTGGATGCAATACCCCAGCTTAACAATGGGGGTAGAAATACCACCATACCCCGACTAACAATGGGCAAACTCCGGTTCAGCGATGGGTTTAGATTAATTTACTGATTCTGATATTTTAGACTTAAATTTTGTGTTTAGGTTGATTTATAAACTGTTTTTAGACTTACATTAACGTGTTTTAGTCACAGGTGGGGTGAACATTGTCATTCTGGGGTACAGTTTACTAAGACTGATTTTTTCCAGACATATTTGATGATTTTCAGATTCTATTTTTGGGTTCAGGTGATTTATAAACTGCTTTTAGGCTTAGTTTGGCTTGTTTTAAAGTAATTTGAGAGTTCATGTGACTTAAAAACTTGTTTTTGGATTCACTTAGGTGGGTTTAGGACTGGGTTGGGGGGGAAACCCAAAGGTCAAAAACACAATCTATACTTTACGTGTTACATCTACCCCGATATACAATACCTCGCCAAGCGATGGGCTTTTACCTAACCAATTGCATCGTTAAACCGGGAAATAGCCTACTTTTAACTGTATAGGTTATATCATACAGCTGGCAGCATAATGGCTTTGTTTTGGGATGCTGGCTGGCCATCAGTGATGCAGCAACACGGTTTTGCACCCACATACGCTTGCTACGTCCCGTTCTTCAGATGGTTTTTTTTAATTTCTATTACAGTATATTCTTGTGGGCCACCGGATGTTAAAGTTAATGGACGTTGTGCAGAGGGACATTAAGCAGCACATGACTGTACACAGCCAACAACTGTATAGAAAGGACTGACTGTACTGCCCATAAAACTAAACAAACAGTTCTTCTGTGAGTCCGTGGGTAGCCTAATTATTCTCTTCAAGGTGTAAGGACCCTTGGCCTGGCTATTATTGTCCAGTACATTTAAGAGATGATGAGATGCCTAATTCTCTTTTATGTGATAGAAAATCCTCCAGCCACATTGCGAACAAACGTACAGCGAGGCCTGACTGTGCTGTCCATACAACTAAACGTATGGTTCCTCTGTGAGTCCAACTGGGATGTTATAACCACTACACTACTCGGCATCTATGATAAAAACTAAATACAATATACAGAACTATGTCTACTGACCTGAGAAGCCTGGAGTTTAGGATGAGAGGGTGCTGAGTGGCTTGATGTATTGGAGAGTTAAGCTGAATACTGATCCCTGGTGTGGCCTGGGTGTGTCTGAGGGTGGCCTGGGTGTGTCTGAGGGTGGCCTGGGTGTGTCTGAGGGTGGCCTGGGTGTGTCTGAGGGTGGCCTGGGTGTGCCTGGGAGTGGCCTGGGTGTGCCTGGGTGTGCCTGGGAGATGCATCAGTGGCAAAGCTTGGGAAAGAACCAGTGCTGGGGCTGGGTCCACTGCCAGCTGACTGTGTTGCCACATAGGCTACACCACCATCCTGATGCCCACACTCTTCTTATGATGCCGTATGTCCTCTTCACTGCCCTGACCAAGACAACAAATACACATTAAGCAGCACACACCACACACTTATGATGCCGTATGTCCTCTTGACTGCCCTGACCAAGACAACAAATACACATTAAGCAGCACACACCACACACTTATGATGCCGTATGTCCTCTTCACTGCCCTGACCAAGACAACAAATACATATTAAGCAGCACACACCACACACTTATGATGCCGTATGTCCTCTTCACTGCCCTGACCAAGACAACAAATACACATTAAGCAGCACACACCACACACTTATGATGCCGTATGTCCTCTTCACTGCCCTGACCAAGACAAAATATAAAGGTTAAGGAACAGACACCACACAGGCGTTAATGTAATGGTGACAGTACAGTGAAATTCACTAAATCGAAAACAGTTGGCATCAAGAGGCTTTTGGAAAATTGTAAAAATCAGGAACTCATATTTTGGGACTGCACTGTAGCTACTGTTTTAATGCTTTCAGGTTCTTATATTGCCCATCAGCAGAATATAAAAGTCTAATATTTGCTGCAACAGCATCCTTGGTCTCCCCCTCCCTCTCCCGCCCTCCACCTCACTCAAATACATTCTCCTCATTAGTCTCTTGCTCTCCATCAGTTATAGTATTCAAATAACTTACAGCCCAGCACCTGTCTGAGGGCTGACGTGAAAAGTCCGTTTACTTGTAGCTCAACAACCCAGGAAGGTAGGCCGTTGCAAAGGTGCACAACACAAGCAGAGAAAAAATGTTTATGACAGTCAAGGGAGCAGTGAGTATGTGCTGACTTGTATACAGGTATACCTTGATATACCATACCCCGGATTAGCCATGGCAGTACAAATACCACCATACCCCGCCTAACGATGCCCAAACCCCAGTTTACAATGGGTTTTTATTTTTTTACTGATTTTGATTATATTTTAGACTGAAATTGTGTGTTTAGGTTGATTTATAATCTGTTTTTAGACTTATGTCAATGTGTTTTAGCCATTGGTGGGGTGAACATTGTCATTTTAGGGTACATTTATAATCTGTTTTTAGACTTATGTCAATGTGTTTTAGCCATTGGTGGGGTGAACATTGTCATTTTGGGGTACAGTTTACTAAGATTGATTTTTTCCAGACTTACATTTGACGATTTTCAGATTTTATTTGTTGGTTTTAGTGAGTTATTTACAGGAGTTTGGCTTAGGATAGCTTCCTTGACAGCTGTTAGGCCATTTAGATTGGCTTTACACTTGTCTTTGGACTCATTTGGGTGGGGTTTGGACTTGGTTGGGGGGGAAACCCAAGGCTGAAAAACACATCCCATTACATGTTAAATCTAGCCTGATAGACCATAACCCGCCTAACGCTGCATTTTTACCCAACCAATTGCATTGTTAAATTGGGGTATGCCTGTATATGACCCCAAGTTCCCACAACTGGAGAAAACCGGAACAACTAAAGGCCTCAACGGATGTCTGGCCAGGCATTATCATCCAGCATCTACAAGATCAGAACAATAACCTTCCACCAACAGAAGGGAAATCCAGGGCTGATAAAGTCTTGCATGACAGGGTAAATGCTCCATACCTGAGATACGTTTCGTCCACCTACGTTGAATAGACTACTGTCATGAACTCGCAGGAATGGCAGACGGTGGATTCTTAATAATTTGTGGCCATATCCCCCAGCTTTACCGGCCACAGTGCGGCTATGGTGGTGGCACCTCAAACTTCTATGCACCAGAACACCCAGGTCTTTACTGGCAGTTGTTAATGGGATAACTTAGGATGATTATCTATTAAATATTGGCCATGAGGCTGAGGGACAATCCCGTTCCTGCCAAAGCTAAGTGTAACACACCTATCTGGGTGAAGGTGTTGGCCCCAAGACTCGCCAATACTGTTCACCATGTCTAACACCACACACAATACACACACTATTGTTCCTGTTAACTTTTACATATATTTTTAAATCATTAACAAATAGCCAAACACTGTGATTTTGTGATAAAGATAGTCGAGATAATACGCACCTTTCCCCGTACACTGGGTTTAAAATGTCAACAATCCTGCAGACGACGGCCATCCCAGTAGGTTTGTTTAGGTCGCTTAGAGCAACAAGTCTACATAGTTACTAATTATATCTTTTAAAGGTCTCATCAAAATAGCCAATGGAGTATTCCAAATTCTTCTAAATAATTAATAATGTAAAAAGCTATAGAGAAGTGCACACCACATTGTAATATTAAACTAACCCAGGATCAAAAGATCTGTTATTGTATTAGTACTCGGCACCTTTCACAACAATAAATCTTATCAATCAAACAATCACGAACCTCGCATCCACTTCCATCTCATTTAAATTTTAATATTTATAGTTCAAGAAGAAATAGATAAATAAACGCTGTATTGTAAATTTATGAAATTATGTAAGGAAATATCAAACCTGGACTGGCGCGTTATTTAAAAACTGTTTCTTGGATAAATCTGTATCATTCACATACATAATAATATTCTTCATTCATTTAATTCCTCAGGTTCCTGCTAAAGCCTTAAATAACTCTTCCAGGCTCCTGTCATTCACTCTCAGCGGAATAAAATCATCTGGCATCAGCTGGAGTGGAATATTAGATCTGTTTGAACAATGACACATTCAAGTTCACTCCCTCATCCTCCACTCCCCCCTCACCCATCCACAAAATTACTCTCGCTCCTTCACTCCCCAAATTTACATCTGCCAATCCCTCACTCCCTATTTTCCCTCTCTCACTCCCTATTTTCCCTCTCTCACTCCCTCCATCTCCTAAATACTTCGTCTCGCTCCCCATTGCACTTCTCTGCTATAATTTCACACCTTCAGACCTCTCTCTCTCTCTCTCTCTCTTTCTCTCCTGCTTCGCCTCTGTTCCCTTGCCATCACTCCTTCCCCTCCATTATCATCTCTGTATAAATCACAGCTCCTGCCAGCTCTCTCTTCCTTACGTAGGCTTCTACTCTCCCGTTTGTCTTGCTCCCTTTCCACTGCCCCGTGAAGGGAGGCAAAGAATACTTGGCCAGTAGCCCTGCTTGTGGTAAGAGGTCACTATAAAGAGTCGGTTTGTCTTCCATCTTTCTCTCCTTGCTGTCCTCTTCTGCTCTTCTGTCCCGCCTCTCTTCTTGATATATATTTCCCTGTCTCACCTTCACCTTTTATCCCGTACACCATTTACACGCCAGCCTTAGTGCCACACAGCCACGGGGCGCCTTGACGCTACTAAGCCACCTTTCCTTAATGCCTTCCTTCTTTCCTTCCTTTCTTCCTTCCTTCCTTCTTATTTTCTTACTTTTCAGGAACGGTCCCTTTGTTACTCCGAGAACGGTCCTTGGTTTCTGACTCCCGTATAATTTAGGAACGGCCCTACTGACCTCTGCCACAGCCTCCCACACCTCACACTACACCATCTCTCTCTCTCTCATCCTTTATACTTTTCTTTCTTTCAATTTACGTTAGTTCTTAGTTGAGAGAGAGAGAGAGAGACTATCCCTCTTCTTACCTGCCACATCACTAATGAGGTCCAGACAGGTGTATTAAGTGTGTGTGTGTGTGTGTGTGTGTAATTCACCGGGTCGGTCAGGATCACTTGATGGTCGTGATCGTCAGCTTTTACCCTCCCGGAAGGGAGCTGAGAGCTCATATAGTCCGATATAAGGGCAAGGCTGTGACCTTCACACACTCACACACCCGTCCCCTTGCTCAAGAGGGACAGTAACCACCCACTTCGTCAGTGAAACTTTTCGCAACCTGAGCGAGGCGCGAACTCCCGTCTACCGGATGGCAAGCGAGAGCGTTACCACTGCACCAGCGAGCGGTGTGTGTGTGTGTCAAATTCTGTAAAACCTAAGATCATGTGTGTGTGTGTGTGTGTGTGTGTGTCTGTCAAATTCTGTAATACCTAGGATCGTGTGTGTGTGTGTGTGTGTGTGTGTGTGTGTGTGTGTGTGTGTGAGAGAGAGAGAGAGAGAGAATAGAGGTAGTTACAAAACCAAGAAAGAGAGGAAGAGGAGTGGAAAGATGAGAGGAGGAGAGGAAGAGAGGAAGGGGAATGGAAAGATGAGAGGAGGAGAGGAAGACAGGAAGAGAGGAGGAGGAAGGGAAAGATGAGAGGAGGAGAGGAAGACAGGATGACAGGAAGAGAGGAGGAGGAAGGGAAAGATGAGAGGAGGAGAGGGAGGAGGGAAGTGAAGGGAGGGGAAGGAGGGTGAAAGGATGAAGGAAGACTGGGAAGGAGGGAAGGAGAAAAATGGTGAGGGAGGGAAGGAGGGGTAGAGGAGAGAGGAGGAGGAGGAGGAGGAGGAGAGGGAGGGAAGAGGATGAAGAAAAGAATGAAGAAGGAATGGGAAGGAAGGTGGGAAGACGAGGAAGGAAGGAAGAAGAAGGAAGAAGGAAGGTGGGAAGAGGAGGAAGGAAAGAAGAAGGAAGAAGGAAGATAATACGAAGAAAGGAAAGAAGAAGAGAGGAGAAGGAAAGTAGGAAGAGGAGGAAGGAAAGAAGATGGACTAATTCCCTTGCTGTCAGTTGCTTGGCACACACGCGTAATCCAGTGTTATTTGCATCCAGTTGTTGGTAATATTTTAGGAATGGACGAGGCCTTTAGCCACATGGACTTGTTTGATTTCCTTTGTTTTTCCTTCCTTCATTGATTGTATTAAAGAAAATGAAGGAGGGTAGGAACGAACACACACACACACACACACACACACACACACACACACACACACACACACACACACACACACATTTTAAAAATTTGCCCATTAGCGCTCCTACACTGCACACACACACACACACACACACACACACACACACACATTTTAAAAATTTGCCCATTAGCGCTTCTACACTGCACACACACACACACACACACACACACACACACACACACACACACACACACACATTTTAAAAATTTGCCCATTAGCGCTCCTACACTGCACACACACACACACACACACACACACACACACACACACACACATTTTATAAATTTGCCCATTAGCGCTCCTACACTGCACACACACACACACACACACACATTTTAAAAATTTGCCCATTAGCGCTCCTACACTGCACACACACACACACACACACACACACACACACACACACACATTTTATAAATTTGCCCATTAGCGCTCCTACACTGCACACACACACACACACACACACACACACACACACACACACACCGCTCGCCGGCTCAGTGGTAACGCTCTTGCTTAGCATCTAAGACGGGGGTTCGCGCCTTGTTCAGGATGCAAAAGTTTCACTGATGAAGTGGGTGGTTACTGTCCCCGTCGAGCAAGGGGATGGGTGTGTGCATGCGTGAAGATCAAGGTTTTGCCCATAGATCGGACTATATCAGCTCTCAGCTCTCTTCCGGGAGGGTAAAAGCTGATGATCACAACCATCACGTGATCCTGACCGACCTGTGAATTACACACGTAATAATTCACCATCAGCGCTGCAGCACTACACTTGTATATATGGTGATTTAGGCAGCTTAAACACTTCAATAACCTTCCAGCGATACTGTCAATAACGTCAGATATTTACACAACATAAACCACAAAATAACAATACTGTCAATAACGTCAATATTTACACATAACATAAACCACAAAATAACAATACTGTCAATAACGTCAATATTTACACATAACATAAACCACAAAATAACAATACTGTCAATAACGTCAATATTTACACATAACATAAACCACAAAATAACAATACTGTCAATAACGTCAATATTTACACATAACATAAACCACAAAATAACAATACTGTCAATAACGTCACATATTTACACACAACATAAACCACAAAATAACAATAGTCAATAACGTCAATATTTACACAACATAAACCACAGAATAACAATACTGTCAATAAAGTTAGATATTTACACATAAAACACAAACAAACAAAATCACCAACTCGAAATTCCACCGTTATCTCGGACACTTCTTGGAGGCTTCGTAATATCCCTTCCTCGGCGATTTATTCTCCCTGCTACACCTTAATATCCTCTAATATGGTGTTAATACAAACTACGACTGTATTAAAAAATATAAATAACGTCACAGAGGACAGCAAGGTGTAATATGCAAAATAAATTGGTCAGGAAAAGATGCTAAGAATCCTTCCATTTCAACGAGATAACGGCTTAATTCTGAACCCCGACTTGGGAGACTTCGTAACACCTCTTCCTGAGCGATTTATTGTGCACATTACACCTTAATATTCTATTGTAGGTTACTGAGGCAACTGTGCCGAGATTTAAATTAACCCGTAATCTCTCATATAGGAGATTTCGTAACATTTCCTTCTCGGCGAACTATTTTGCACACTCTACCTTAATATCCTCTTATGTGCGATTGATGCAAACTATGGCGGTAATAGCAAAGCACAAATATCATACATGCCAACAGAAAGGCCGAATTTGAAAATGAATCGCTAAGGAAAAACTGTTGCAAAGGCCACCATTCCAGCGATATTACGGATTAATTTTCAACTAATTCTGATCGTTCCGTAACACTTCTTCTTCAGCGATTTATTTTGCGCCATACACCTTAATATTCTCTTCTATGTTACTCTGACTTGCAATTGTGCCGACATTAACGCTGAAGCCGAAATTGCCTTAGAGATTCCGTAGTGTCTCTTCCTCGGCGATTACTTGGCGCATATGCCATAAAATCCTCCAGTATGTTATAAATGGAATCTACGTCGATTATAAAAGTGTGAGATAATATGAAAATCAATATTAAAATGTAATATGCAAAATAAATAACCGAGGATGTGGTACTACGAAATCTCCCATATGAAGGACGATATTTTCAAAACTTGGCGCCGAGCCCAAAGCGACAGCCTCTTCCTTTTGTGTTAATGCAATTTATGGCTCGTCTGTGTGCCGCCATCGCTTATGTCTGGGATTTAAGCCTTATCAGCGGTATCATAAAGCTGCCTTACACTTGCTTTGATTTATCCCGTCCATTACACATCAACATTCTCCTGTATGCATCTCTCTCGTCAGTTCTGGTGTAGCGTCTGTACCCCTGTCCGCCCCCTACGGCGCATGCGCGGGGGTTGCCAGAGGCCGCCACAAATATGCCATTTGTCCTCTGATCTCTGTAGGGGTAACATGATCGGAGCCTCTCGCCCTTTGTTTACAAACGGCAAATGGTCATTCCGGCTTCTCATATCATTCGTCTCAAAGCTTTCTCGGGTAGTTTTCGCCCTTAAATTAAATTAGATTAGGCGGAAAGCGGTAAAAATTCGAATTTCTAAGGTGTGAATGAGTTAGGTTGGATAAACATGTTTATAATTAATCATCTGGGGACGAGTTATCTAATCTCTTAGGCGTGAGGATTGCCTTAGCTTTGTTCTTACCCAATTGTATCTTTACAGGAATGAGTCAAGCTCGTACTGTCCCGTGTATTAAACCATTTTTATCATACATATCCTTGAAATTATAAATAGTTTTGGCACACACTACTTCGTTCGGTTGTGCATTCCACTGATCAATTGCCCTGTTAGGGAAACTGAATTTCCTTACATCTTTATCACCTCTCTTTTTATGTTGTATTTTGCAATGTCCTCTTGCTGATGCTTCACACACATGATATATATTCATTTATGTCTATTTTCTGTTCCCCTGATATGCATTTATATAGCATAATCATGTCTCCTCCTCCTCTCCTGCAGCGTTGGTAAATTCAATCTTTCCAGTCTTTCTCAGTAACTTAAATCCCTTAAGCTTGGTACCCATCTTGTAGTGGCCCGTTGTACTTTTTCAATCTTATCTGTGTTTTTTTAGATGAGGATTCCAGACTACTGTGATGCACACTCCAGAGTTGGTCTGATGAATATCTTCCTCAGCATATCTTCATTTATATATGTGAATGCTATTCTCATATTAGCAAGCAATGTATACATGTTTCGTACCTTCTCACTGATGTGATCATCAGGAGATAGTCTGTTACTGATAATTACTCCTAGGTCCTTCTCCTTTTCTGAGGGGGGCGCGGTTGCACAGTGGTAGCGCGCCGGATTTGTGATCGGGGGATTGCAAGTTCGAGCCTCGCCCGGGCTGCCGTGCCGGGAGGGGTAGCTCCCTCCTGTAACCCTAGCGGGGCTATATAGTACAATACAGTGCTTAGCTCGGGGGAATTCCATTTCTCCCATTTTTTTTTTCTCCCTTTCTGATATGTGTAGGGTTGATCTTCCTAACTTATAATACCAATCTGGTCTTTTCTCACTTTTACCAAATGTTATTACATGACACTTATCCACATTAAATTCCATTTGCCATTTATTGCTCTATTCATGAAGCTTGTTCAATTCCTCTTGCAGCTCTTTGCAAGAATCTATGGTAGTAATTTTCCTTTGAATTTTTGCATCATCTACAAACATATTTAGATAGCTTCCATTTCCAATATCACTGTCCATGTCATTTATATATACTAAAAACATAATATACTAAAAACATAACTGAGCCCTGTGGAACTCCGCTGGTCACTTCCCTCCATGATGAGTAATTTCCCAGTAATATTGTTCTCATTTCCCTTTTTCTGAGAAAATCCTGCATCCAACAGTGGAGATTGCCTTGGATACCTCCTTGATGGTACAGCTTCCATAAAAGTCTTTGGTGCGGTACTCTGTCAGATGCTTTCTTAAAATCTAAATAGATACTGTCCACCCATCCTTCTCTTTTCTGTAATGTTTCTCTAACTTTGTCATAATTGCTTAGAAGATTAGTAACACATGATTTTCCCTTCCTAAAACCGAACTGCCTCTCTTTTATCATACCATGTTCTAGATGTTTTACCCAAACTTCCCTTATCAGCTTTTCTAGTATCTTACAACACTGGTCAGTGATACTGGTCTGTAGCTGAGTAGTTCTCATTGTGTTAAATTTAACTAGTGTACAGGTATTTGTAGACCTCACAGGTGATTAAGAGGGATGAGTAAAGGACTCATGAATGGAATGGAAGGAAATGGAATGGAATAATTAAAAAAAAAAAAAAAAGGAAAGCGAGCACCAAGCCACTCAATGACTAAGTTTCCCCCTGGGTAGGGTGGGGGATAGAATACCTTCTCAGTATCCCTGCTTGTCGTAAAAACCGTCTAAAAGGGGCACTTTAATCTCCATCCTTCCCCTCTTCCCACTCTGCACCTGTACTTTATCTGCTCGCTTTCCTTTCATTTCTTTTCTTTTCTGCCTTACATTTTCCCTTTAATACCCACCAAACCCTCTTCCATTATAGTGCCATGTAGTCATTGTTTTAGCTTGGTACTGGCGCTTATTATTCACCTCCTCTTGTACTTCATGTGTCTTATCTCTCAGCCTTATATTTTCACTTTAATAACCACCCAACCCCCTTCCACCTCAGTGCCATAGTTTCATTGGCTTGGTGCTAACTTTTGCTTTTTTTTTATTACTGTGTTCAATGCATTTCCACTGATAGTACAGTATATAAATATATCCTGTGCTACTGGACACGACAGGGTTTATGTTACTGCACGTGTGTGCAGATTTAAATAAACGATTGGTATTAATATATGCCAATCAGTGATGTGTAGTAATGTACCCAATGTGCTGAATAACCTAACTTAGGATTATTTTTTTTTAATTTCCCATAACAACTAGTATCTGAAGTGATCTCAGTAAGGTAACTGATAAGGGTTTTTACTTTATCATTATCCATTGAATCAGTAGCAGTGCTGTAACAGTGTGAACAGGAACCTTCACTAAGCATACCCTACTGGAGTGCAGACTGTTTTCATAGTGTTTGGAGTTAAAAGTACTTTTCCATAAATGAAATTTAGAGGCTAATTTTTATTTCACATTGACTGAACTTGAACTATACTGGACCAGCCTAACACTCTTATGTGAGATTTCTCAAAACTAAAGGGAGATGTAAGATTTCTCAAACTAAAGGGATTGGATTGGATAATTGGAAAACAAAGGAAAAGGAAAAGCTAGCACCAAGCCACTTATTGACTCTATGGCATTTAAAAGGGGTTGGGTGGGTATTAAAGTGAATATATAAGGCAAAGAGGAAGCTATCTAAATATGTTTGTAGATGATGCAAAAATTCAAAGGAAAATTACTACCATAGATTCTTGCAAAGAGCTGCAAGAGGAATTGAACAAGCTTCATGAATAGAGCAATAAATGGCAAATGGAATTTAATGTGGATAAGTGTCATGTAATAACATTTGGTAAAAGTGAGAAAAGACCAGATTGGTATTATAAGTTAGGAAGATCAACCCTACACATATCAGAAAGGGAGAAAAAAAAAATGGGAGAAATGGAATTCCCCCGAGCTAAGCACTGTATTGTACTATATAGCCCCGCTAGGGTTACAGGAGGGAGCTACCCCTCCCGGCACGGCAGCCCGGGCGAAGCTCGAACTTGCAATCCCCCGATCACAAATCCGGCGCGCTACCACTGTGCAACCGCGCCCCCCTCAGAAATGGAGAAGGACCTAGGAGTAATTATCAGTAACAGACTATCTCCTGATGATCACATCAGTGAGAAGGTACGAAACATGTATACATTGCTTGCTAATATGAGAATAGCATTCACATCTATAAATGAAGATATGCTGAGGAAGATATTCATCAGACCAACTCTGGAGTGTGCATCACAGTAGTCTGGAATCCTCATCTAAAAAAACACAGATAAGATTGAAAAAGTACAACGGGCCACTACAAGATGGGTACCAAGCTTAAGGGATTTAAGTTACTGAGAAAGACTGGAAAGATTGAATTTACCAACGCTGCAGGAGAGGAGGAGGAGACATGATTATGCTATATAAATGCATATCAGGGGAACAGAAAATAGACATAAATGAATATATATCATGTGTGTGAAGCATCAGCAAGAGGACATTGCAAAATACAGCATAAAAAGAGAGGTGATAAAGATGTAAGGAAATTCAGTTTCCCTAATAGGACAATTGATCAGTGGAATGCACAACCGAACGAAGTAGTGTGTGCCAAAACTATTTATAATTTCAAGGATATGTATGATAAAAATGGTTTAATACACGGGACAGTACGAGCTTGACTCATTCCTGTAAAGATACAATTGGGTAAGAACAAAGCTAAGGCAATCCTCACGCCTAAGAGATTAGATAACTCGTCCCCAGATGATTAATTATAACCATGTTTATCCAACCTAACTCATTCACACCTTAGAAATTCGAATTTTTACCGCTTTCCGCCTAATCTAAATTAATTTAAGGGCGAAAACTACCCGAGAAAGCTTTGAGACGAATGATATGAGAAGCCGGAATGACCATTTGCCGTTTGTAAACAAAGGACGAGAGGCTCCGATCATGTTACCCCTACAGAGATCAGAGGACAAATGGCATATTTGTGGCGGCCTCTGGCAACCCCCACGCATGCGCCGTAGGGGGCGGACAGGGGGACAGGATGGTCCTACCGCTGTCCCAGTCACCAAGACAGTGAAACCTGGGTTGACATCTCCGTAGACTTTATTATTGGCGCTGGTCCGGTGACTTTCACAGCGACTTGTGTGACTTGTGCTGAGTCTCGCCACGCTGCTCTTCTGCTGCTGTGTCAGCTGGCCTTCCTGTCTGCCACTTAGAGTCCCTGCCCTAGTACCAAGCCGAACCCTGAGGGGGTGTCGTTAGGGCACTGCCATGAGGGGGGTCCTTAGAGGCCTGGTTATAGGAGGCGGGAAGGGCAGGCGCTGTTAGGGCTAGGATAGGCAAGTCCCTCACGGGGCAGTGACGGGGTCTCCTTCGACGCCCTCTAGAGGGAGGGGGGTCAGGCCCCCGCCACTGTTGGAAATCGCTGGATTGCTTGCTGACTATTGTTTGTTTTAGTTTATTTATTCATTGTGTCTTATGCATATATATAGATACATATAGGCTACCTATGTTCATGTGTGCATTACTTATGTACGTGTGTACAGGTATGTGTGTGTATGTATGTATACATATGTATGTTAACGAAGGGGTAAGTAAATAAATAAATAAACAAATTACACACACACACACACACACACACACACACACACACACACACACACACACACACACACACACACACACACACACACACACACACACATATATACATACATATATATATATATATATATATATATATATATATATATATATATATATATATATATTATTCATACCATGCAGGCGTGCCCTCCCTCACGGTCCTTGCCGCCCTCAGTCCTCACCCTCCGGCTGCCAAGCCTGCCAGTCCTCGTCCCTCCACCTCCACAACAACGCGTGCGGGGAAACCCACCACCACCGCTGCCTCCACCTCCTCCTCCAAGCCCCGCTCTCTCACCACTAAGCCAGGGCGCCCCGCTACTGCCGCAGCCACGGCACCCCGCTGCACCCCCAGCACAGCTCCTGCACCACCACACGGCCACCTGCCCTGGTACAGAGAGGCACCACACCTCCTGCTGTGACTCCATCTCTGCAGACCCCCTTCCACCCCAGCCAGTGATGACATTGACCCTGCCACCACTCAGCTGCCTGCCACCACCACCACCGCCACCCCTGCCACCACCCACTCCATCTCTGCAGACCCCCTTCCACCCCAGCCAGTGATGACATTGACCCTGCCACCACTCAGCTCCCTGCCAACACCACCACCGCCACCCCTGCCTCCCGCCCCTCTATGTCTGCTGGCACGACCCTGCCACCACTCAGCTCCCTGCCACCACCACCGCCACCCCTGCCTCCCGCCCCTCCAAGTCAGTTGCAATGACCCTGCCACCACTCAGCTCCCTGTCACCACCACCACCGCCACCCCTGCCTCCCGCCCCTCCAACAGTGGCGTCACCTGCCTTCAGCACAGAATCTGGAGTCGAGCGACAGCTGTTTCTGCTCAGCATTGCAGACTCAGGCTACACCTGCCTGTTTGTATGGTGCTGCAGCGCTGCCTGGAGAGGCTTCCTAACCCTCATGCAAGGCAGGACTGGCCACCCACCACTGCCAATATCATTCATCACCTTAACATTGCCGACGCCTGTCAGGCAGGCCCTGACCCCCCTGACCCTGACTACACGCCCTCACCCCCATGGCTGCCCCTGCCATCCAGTGTTGCCCCCTCCCACGCCTGCCCTGGAGCACCTCAGCTGCCCTCCTACCACAGGATGGCATAAGGAGAACTGCATCACTCTGGACCCCAGGCACAGCCCAATACTTCACCGACGGGTCAGTCACTGCTGAGGGGTCAGCAGGTGCTGCACTGCGTCACTGAAGGCCGTGTCGAGTCCTGGCGGCTCCCCTCCAGAGCCTCTGCGTACGAGACGTAGCTTGTGGCTGTCCCAGGCGCCGTCAGGCACGCCAGCCAACACCACACACACCGACCCTCGTCTCTGCACGGCCTACCAGCACCACACTTGCCAGCCAACACCACACACACACCGACCCTCGTCTCTGCACGGCCTACCAGCACCACACTTGCCAGCCAACACCACACACACACCGACCCTCGTCTCTGCACGGCCTACCAGCACCACACTTGCCAGCCAACACCACACACACACCGACCCTCGTCTCTGCACGGCCTACCACCACCACACTTGCCAGCCAACACCACACACACACCGACCCTCGTCTCTGCACGGTCTACCAGCACCACACTTGCCAGCCAACACCACACACACACCGACCCTCGTCTCTGCACGGCCTACCAGCACCACACTTGCCAGCCAACACCACACACACACCGACCCTCGTCTCTGCACGGCCTACCAGCACCACACTTGCCAGCCAACACCACACACACACCGACCCTCGTCTCTGCACGGCCTACCAGCACCACACTTCAGTAACAATGGGAGTCTGCTGACCTCAGTCACAGCTGTGGCTGACTCCATCTCACAGAGTGGAGGAGAAATTTACCTCCACTGGCTGCCTGGCCACGTGGGCATCTCAGGCAACGAGCGAGCCAACGCCGCCGCTGGTTCAGCAACCAGCCTGCCTGCCATCACCTTCCCCCTCAAGACCAGCCTCTCACATCAAACACAGAGCCACAGCCAACACCTCCAGGCTCAGTCTATCACAGCACGAGTTGCAGAGGCTCACGCTGTGCAACATGGTATGCAAGAGCTGCCACCTACCAGCCCCTCTCCGCCCCACCCTGCACACCCAACTCGCTTCTGGGTGCGCCTGCGTCGCCTACGGCTGGGCTGGCCTGCTTGTGTCAAACAGCAGGCAGGAATCCTGAACCTGCCCCAGCCCTGTCCCCAACCCCAGCCCCCCTCCATGCTGTGTCCCCCCACCCTCCCCCTCCATATCCCCCCCCAGTAATTCTGTATATCCCCACCCTCCCCCTCCATATCCCCCCCAGTAATTCTGCATCCTCGTACCCTCCCCCTCCATATCCACCCCAGTAATTCTGTATATCCACACCCTCCCCCTACATATCCACTCCAGTAATTCTGTATATCCACACCCTCCCCCTACATATCCACCCCAGTAATTCTGTATCCTCGTACCCTCCCCCTCCATATCCACCCCAGTAATTCTGTATCCTCGTACCCTCCCCCTCCATATCCACCCCAGTAATTCTGTATCCTCGTACCCTCCCCCTCCATATCCACCCCAGTAATTCTTTATCCTCGTACCCTCCCCCTCCATATCCCCCCCAGTAATTCTGTATCCTCGTACCCTCCCCCTACATATCCACCCCAGTAATTCTGTATCCTCTTACCCTCCCCCTCCATATCCACCCCAGTAATTCTGTATCCTCGTACCCTCCCCCTCCATATCCACCCCAGTAATTCTGTATCCTCGTACCCTCCCCCTCCATATCCCCCCAGTAATTCTGTATCCTCGTACCACTCCCCTCCATATCCCCCCAGGAATTCTGTATCCTCGTACCCTCCCCGACATAACCCCCCCAGTAATTCTGTATCCTCGTCCCCTCCCCTCCATATCCACCCCAGTAATTCTTTATCCTCGTACCCTCCCCTCCATATCCCCCCAGTAATTCTGTATCCTCGTACCTCCCCCCCTCCATATCCACCCAGTAATTCTGTATCCTCGTACCCTCCCCCTCCATATCCACCCCAGTAATTCCTGTATCCTCGTACCCTCCCCCTCCATAGCCACCCCAGTAATTCTGTATCCTCGTACCCTCCCCCTCCATATCCACCCCAGTAATTCTGTATCCTCGTACCCTCCCCCTCCATATCCACCCCAGTAATTCTGTATCCTCGTACCCTCCCCCTCCATATCCACCCCAGTAATTCTGTATCCTCGTACCCTCCCCCTCCATATCCCCCCCAGTAATTCTGTATCCTCGTACCCTCCCCCTCCATATCCACCCAGTAATTCTGTATCCTCGTACCCTCTCCCTCCATATCCACCCCAGTAATTCAACTGGCAGTCCACCCTGACGGCCTTCCTCCTGCCGTGTCCATACTAAGTAAATACAGAGGCAGGAATCACACCTAACTAACTGACTCCTGTAGGCCATTTGTAGCGTTGTAATACCCACATGGTTTGTGTCAATAACATGTACAATAATACTGAGGTGTAATGTGCTAAATATAACCTAACTAACTGACTCC
>NW_027642878.1:0-10000 GCF_032717465.1 Coenobita brevimanus
GTTCATGTCATTAAATGTCCCAGTCTTGAGGCTATTGGGACGAGCCCAAGAATAACGTGATAATCGAGAATGTAAGGTGATGAACTCAGGAGTCATGGTTAAAAATATTCAAATTGTTTCCAGCTTGGTACAGCAGTACTGTATTACTATCGCCCAAACTATTACTTAATTTACAACTCTTTCCATATTATTAAAGGTCATGTAATTCAAAAATGTCTGTTGTTTAACAAGTATAGAATTATTAAAGTTGAGTAAAGTATATGCAATTTTGATATCCAACCAAGGGAATTATGTCCTCTCACGCATGACTCACTCCCCTTCCAGTTCAAGATTCCTTCGCTTTGGGAAAGACCAACACACGTGGTACTAATTTATTCTCGACTCGGCCAAAAAAATACAAACGCTATCAGAAATATCCTTTAAGCAATTAACCTTTATCATTCAAAGTCGAAGTTACTCTCAACCCCTTTGTTTTTTCATAGGTGAATACTTTATCAGTCATTGAGGGGAGACTAAGTTGAGTAGCCTTTGTATTATCAACGAGTAAGTTAAACAGAACCACAACGGTGGGAAATCCAATTTCTCATCGTTACACTGATGAACAACAGTGGGATAAAAATCCTGGTGTTACATAAGTACTATGTATACCTGTACAACAGTACATATTTCCATGCCTCTGTTGTTGTATAAGTACTGTGTATACCTGTACAACAGTACATATTTGCATGCCTCTGTTGTTGTATAAGTACTGTGTATACCTGTACAACGGTACATATTTGCATGCCTCTGTTGTTGTATAAGTACTGTGTATACCTGTACAACAGTACATATTTCCATGCCTTTGTTGTTGTATAAGTACTGTGTATACCTGTACAACAGTAAGTAGTTCAATCCAGCCATCAATATTATTCCAGGTCAAATCACAAAATATCTCAAGTTGGTTCTGGTAAGTCAAATTAATAATAAAACAAAATCAATCAATCAAACCCTAAGACGTTGCAGAGTGTGGCCAGAATTCATTGACCTCTGCCAAACCTAAGTCAATCCTGGCATAAAAATCCTAACGAGAAGGCTACTAAAATACCCGAACGAAGCTTGTATTTTGTACTTTGTAATGTACAGGTAAGGGCAAGGCCAGAAACTACATTATTAATTACGGTAGGTGTAATGCTAGGTGTTTTAAGGGTCGGCTTCCCGTCCCTCTAACGCCTAGTGTGTAGCTGGGCTCTCTTTCTAGACCGGAGCTTAGACAAATAGGAGAGAGGCAGGACACAAAAACCCAAGGCAACAAGCTTACACGTGTATTACTAAGTTGTATAGTGGAACGGGTAGATGTCACGTATACAGATACACTGGACAGTTACAACTCTTATGCCTAGATATGGGTTATTAGTATCGCGCAGGATACTACTCGGGTCAACATGAATAGCACTTGGGGCAGAGGTTTATATATTATTAGTTGCAGGAAGTCTAACTGAAATACAGCATAGTGCACTGGTGAACTCCCGGACACCCCTACAAGGAGCCCACGGAGGAGCAGCAGCAGCGCACCGAGACTCGGTGCGACAATGGCCCAAGTCAGCCAGGGCCACATGCCCCTATGACCCAGAGCCCGCCCACTGTCGCCATAGCAGGAATCCTGCACTACCTTCCGGGCAAGCCTCCACCAACCAGCTTAGGGGTGGAGCTGTCTTTCCAGCTCCTGCCAGCACCCCCAAGGAGTCGGCCTGTAGCCGCTCCTGCCTTCGCCAAGAAGGTGTATTCCTATTTGAGACGGCCTGCAGCCGCTCGCCCCTCACAAGGGAATCAGCCAGTAGCCAACCCGAGGGTAATCAGGAGACGGCCTCTAGCCGCTCCCGCCTTCATCAAAAGGTGTCCTTCCAGAGACTGCCGGTAGCCACTTCAAACCCCCTCCTGCAGGAGTCGGCCTATAGCCACTCCCGCCTTCGTCAGACGGCTGGTAGCCGCTCCGAAGGTGTTTCCTCTGAGTCAGCCTGTAGCCACTCCCCACCCCTCCTGCGGGAGTCGGCCTGTAGCTGCTCCCACCTTCATCAGACGGCTGGTAGCTGCTGCGAAGGTGTTACCTCTGAGTCGGCCTATAGCCGCTCCACGCGCCTCTCGCTAGAGCCGGCCTGTAGCTATTCCCGCCTTTGTCAGATGGCCGGTAGCTGCTCCAAAGGTGCCCCTGGGTTCGCTGGCAGTTACCCACCCTCTCAGGCCACGGCCAGTAGCCGGGCCTTGGCATCTTGTAGCCGCGCCCCATGGAAGCCATGGCCAGTAGTGGCAGAGAGCCACCCCGCCACCCCACCTTGACACCAGTTCCCCGACTCCCAATGCAGAGGATGTAGAAGAGTATTGGAGAGGCCCTATAGCTTCCCCTGGCCTCTGCTCCCTACAACTGGCTCTGGAGGAGACCCAACTGACAGACCCCAATGCAGACCAGTGCCACAGCCCCTCCCTGTCGGCGCTGCCCAGCCCTGGGGGCAGCAGCCCTCGGGAACCCCAGACCCTCTCCATAACGCCCAGGCGGGAACTCCCTATGCCTCGATGGTGGAGGACCTCCACCTACGTCAGGAGCCTGGACGAACGGTTCAGGCAGTTGTTTGGCCCCAGTCCTGGGGGCCACATTCCCTGTCCCCAGCCTGGAGAGTACAGGCCCCTTCCCCACCTGCAGCCCCGGACGAAAGCAGATGCCCCTGTGTGTGATCCCGTGATCCTTGAATACGGCATCCCCTGGCGGTGCCCCAGTCCTGGCAGAAGTATAGCCGGGTGGCTCCTCTGCTGCACCCTGGCCGCCCCATGACCCATACTGACAGTGACTGTGCCATTATTTTAGTAAAGCAGTGACGAGGCGGAACAGTGAATTATTAGTATAGACCCAAGTGTTAGTAAGCAGAATAGACACAGTGAAATGATAATAGTCTAACAGTGACAAGGCGGAACAATGAATTGTGAATCACGAACCTAAGTGCTAGTGAGAAAGACCAACACAGTGTAACCATCACACAGTAATAAGAGAAACATCCAAGCCATGGAGTCTGTAATAATAATTAACCAAAAGTCCCTTGTCAGTAGAAAATAACAAAGTGAATGCGCTACCAGTAAACTCCGCCTCATACTACCATAATCATAATTAGACCCCAGTGCCTTACACCCTCCCTAAGTGAGAATCATCTCTAACCTCTCCACACGCTTAGAAACCTTGGACTGTATTAATTCAGAATACTCCGCCTTGAGTGTTATTTAACTGTATTCTCTAACAGTATCCTGTGAGATACTATTTACATTATCCAGATATAAGTGTTTATAATCACACAGTATATTGTGTCTGTACCATCTGCTGTTTCCCTTGTCTGACTGGATAATACACGTGTAAGGTTATTTCCTGGAGTTTTTGTGCCCTACCTCTCTCTTATTTGTCCTAAGCCCTGGTCTCGAAAAAGAACCCTGCTATATATTAGGTGTTCAAGGAACGGGAAGCCGAACCTAAAACACCTAGCATTACACTAAGTTTTATATATTCTTGGAGTAGCTGGTACTGTTTCAACGTTGGTAAGTATTACTCTAGCACTGGGGTCTGTGTACGGTTTTAGTATTATGCGGTGTTATCAGATGGTAGCGTATTCACTGTAATAGACCCGTGTCTTACTGCTTGGCTGTGTTCACGGTTGCACTGTCACTTTTATTCACTCCACCACTTTGATATTACCACTGGTGCTTCTCTCACCAACTTCCTTTATGTGGTTAGTTCATTGCTCTGCCTTCCTGTCACTGAATCACGGACACTGTACTATCACTGTCACTTCTTTCTGGTCTGGGTGTCATGGAGGTCAGGTGCAAGGGCGGTGGAGGTGATGCAGCCTCACTACTGACGAGGATGGGTTCCGCCGGGGGCCTCTGCGTCTGGAGGCCACGGGATCACGCGAATGGGACGTCCTTTCTCGTCCGGGGGCTGCAGGTGGCGAAGGGTCCCGCTCTTTCAGGGCTGGGGGTGGGAGTACGACCCTCAGGGCTGGGGCCGAACAACTGCCTGGAACTTCTCGCTCAGGCGCCTGATGGTGGACGAAGATCTCCGGTGACTGGATGTAGGGAGGTTCTGCCCAGGGGTCCTGAGGGCGGTCTGGGGGTCCCGAGGGCTGCGGTCCCTGGTGTTCAGCAGCACCGTCAGGAAGGGGCTGTGGCACCGGCCTACATCGGGGTCTGTCAGATGAGTCCTCTCCAGATCCGGCTGCAGGGAGAAGAGGCCAAGGGAAGTCACAGGGCCTCTCCAGTACTCCTCCAGGCTGGGGACTCCCTCTGAGTTGTAGGTTGGTGAAAAGGAGTCAGCACCTGACGGAGGAGCGGCTACAGGCCGTCTCCTACCGTAGGGCCCGGCTACTGGCCGTGGCCTTCTAGGGGCGCGGCTACAGGCCATCACCAAGGCCCGTCTACTGGCAGTGGTCTGGGGGAGGGAGCAGCTACCAGCAGAGTCAGTGGCACTTTCAAACGGCTACAGGCCATCTCCTGACGAAGGTGGGAGCGGCTGCAGGCCGTCTCCTTCAGGAGGGTTGAGTGGCTACAGGCCGTCTCAGGGGTACTGGCAGGAGCTGGAGTAACAGCTCCACCCCGATGTTGGTTGGGGAAGGCTCACCTGGAAGGTAGTCTTGTATTCCTACTATGATGGCGGCGGGCAAGCTTCAGGTCATAGGGGCACGTGGCCCGGGCGGACTTTTGCTGTTGTCGCCCTGAGTCCCGGCACGCTGTCGTTGCTCCTCTATGGGCTCCTTGTGGGGGTGTCGGGTCGCCCACTGTGGCACTATACTGCATTTTAGTAGGCATGTTAAAAGCCAAACTTAGCACTGCCTCAGTTATTTGAGGACATATTCATAGCAAAGTACTGCTTAGTAGTCATGGGCAGCCAACGTCTTTGTGTTTAATAACGTAATAAAAAGCTTATCCATTATGACATCCAGTTTACTGTGGTGGCCTGCAGCACCGTCGCCACGTTTGGCCAAGTGTGGGGGGGGTTGCTATGGTAACCACGCCAGCGTCTCGCCCGCCAGGCAAAGACAGTGTTGTTGACAGACGTCTGGGCAATTTATGAATTATGTTGTATTTTCATGTTAGTACCAAAAATTACCGTGTGTTAGAATCTGTTTACACCCAGTTTATGAATACAGTAATGATGAGCAGTGAAATGTGTGGCTAAATTACCAAGGCAATTGTGGTGTGGTGGCAACAGGTGGCTGGTAGTGCACTGTGTGGTGATGGAGTTGAGCACCCATGCCTTGCCCTGGGTAGGGTTAGGCCAGGTGTGCTGAAGAGTTTACTAACTCCTGCACAACTGATAAAATAACAGTACTGTACTGACACACCACTGTACACCATCACTGCTGTACGTACAATTGATAAAATAACAGTACTGTACTGACACACCACTGTACACCATCACTGCTGTACGTACAATTGATAAAATAACAGTACTGTACTGACACACCACTGTACACCATCACTGCTGTACGTCTATCTATCTTTTGACAGACGCCTCAATTCCGTAAGGGGTGGCCACAAACAAATCGCCTCCATGTCACCCTGTCCCACGCCATTTCACTGTCCTGCTCCCAATTCACACCCCCCTCTCTCATATACCTCTCCACTCCATCCCTCCATCTCATCCTTGGCCTCCCTCCCTCGACCCCCCTTCACCTCACATACACTCTCCTTGTCAGTCTCTCACTCTCCATCCTCTCCACTCCATCCCTCCATCTCATCCTTGGCCTCCCCCTCCCTCTCTCCCCCTCCATCTCAATCACATACACTCTCCTTGTCAGTCTCTCACTCTCCATCCTCTCCACTCCATCTCTCCATCTCATCCTTGGCCTCCCCCTCCCTCCCCCTCCCTCCACCTCACTTACATACACTCTCCTTGTCTGTCTCTCACTCTCCATCGTCTCCACTCCATCCCTCCATCTCATCCTTGGCCTCCCCCTCCCTCTCCCTCCCTCCACCTCACGTACACTCTCCTTGTCAGTCTCTCACTCTCCATCCTCTCCACTCCATCCCTCCATCTCAACCTTGGTCTCCCTCCCTCTACCACCCTCCACCTCGCTCACATACAGTAAACTCTCCTCGTCAGTTTCTCACTCTCCATCCTCTCCGCCATTTTATAAACATCATCATCATCATCATCATCATCATCATCATAACCATCATCATCATCACCATCATCATCATCATCATCATCATCACCATCATCATCATCACCATCATCATCATCATCATCATCATCACCATCATCATCATCATCATCATCATCATCACCATCATCATCATCATCATCATCATCATCATCATCATCACCATCATCATCATCACCATCATCATCACCATCATCATCATCATCATCATCATCATCACCATCATCATCATCACCATCATCATCATCATCATTATCATCACCATCATCATCATCACCATCATCATCATCATCACCATCATCATCATCATCATCACCATCATCACCATCATCATCATCATCATCATCATCATCACCACCACCACCATCACAATCATCATCATCATCATCATCATCACCATCATCACCATCATCATCATCACCATCATCATCATCATCACCATCATCATCATCATCATCATCATCATCATCATCCAGACCTCCTTTCCCACCCTAGGGAAGGGTGAAGAGTAGCAGTGTCCAGACAGCCCAAGTCTGCCCAATCCAGTGAGCCACACTTCCATTCACTCATCATTCAAGCCCCCAGAATCCTGTCTCTATCGGATACACCAAAAACATTCACCACGTTCTGTAGCTTCACATAAACGTATCCGATAGTGTCAATGGGCCACGCTTCCATTCACTCATCATTCAAGCCCCCGGAAAACTGGCTCTATCTGGTACACCCAAAACATTCACCACGTTCTGTAGCTTCACATAAACGTATCCGATAGAGTCAATGCGGACGCTGCCACGTTAACAATGCCCCGTCCTGGTGGTGGACTTTATAAACAATGGCAGAGGCCAAGGAGATTAACTAAGATGGTGGCAGTGTAATAGAAAGTGTTACAGAAAGGATGTAGAGCCACAGCACTAACAAAAGCTTAACACTACACTATGGTGCTGGTGGTGATGTGCTGAGGATAAGTAGCCATGTGGTGTGTGATAAGAAGAACCTGTTGTTATGGAGGAGTGCAAGGTGATAATCAACTCGTCACTCAAACAAGCAGACCGTGCACTGGAAGCCCAGAAACATACATGGGATAAACAGGACATGGAATGGATATAAGGACACCAGAACACAAAGCAGGTGTACAGCAACAAAGTGTACTAATTACCTAGTGTTACGTGACCACCATCCACTCACGTAATGTAGTGCTGCCTACTTCTCCATCTTCACAAACGGCGTCCCCCAAGGATCTGTTTTGTCCCCTACACTCTTTAATCTATACATGCACGACATACCCACACCCCAAACACCACAGAGACACATAGCTTCCTATGCAGATGATATAACACTTACATGTACGCACTAAAACGCAAACACAGCTGCACACATCATTCAACCTTACCTCAACACACTACACGAATGGTTCACCACAAACAGGCTCAAAATAGCCCCAGCCAAATCTATAGTGACTCTTCTCACAAACTGGACAGCAGAACACAGTCACATCCCACACCTCACCATAAACAACACTCTCCTACCACACACACACACACACACACACACACACACACACACACAAAATCCTTGGTGTAACATACAATACACCAATATCATTTAAACAACGCATCACAAACATGAAAAATAAAATAGCACCAAGACTCAATGCCTTGAGGTCACTTGCCCATACAACATTCGGACACAATAAAGAAACCACCACCACAGTATACAAACAATACATACGTTCAGTGATGAATTATGCAAGCCCTGCCTGGGCTTCTAACCTCACCAAAACACACTACAATACTCTACAGACCATACAGAACAAAGCCCTAAAAATAATCGCAAGCTGCACTGCTACCACACCCACACACCACCCACATCAAGAAACCAAAGTCCTCAAAGTCAAGGATCACCTAGACTTGAGAGGCACCTAGTTTCTTGCTGCAGCCTCCACAAACCCACAACATCCACTACAGTACATGGCAGCACATCCACCCACACCAAGGAACATCAAAACAACACACAGCACGCGATACCATACACAAATACTGTCATCTCTCCCCCGTCGCCCACCTCAGACCAGGTTCCAGAAGCATATCCACACTCAGATCACTCACCGCTCCATTCAGTCACTTAAAGACAACACACACCTGCATGCACGGCCTCCTGACATCCACCCTTCTGAATCCTATCTCCCTCGTGAGGACAGGGTCCACCTGGCCAGGCTGAGATGTGGGCACCATCCAGCCCTCTTAAGCTACCAGAAGAGGCTGGATGACTCCGTCGCTGATGCCTGTCCAGGATCCAACACAGCACCCCATACTATTAAGCACATTATGGAAGACTGCATTCCACACAATCACCTACGCCAACAACACAACATACACTCTTTGAGAGCTCTGTGGGAAAGCCCGGTCTCGGCCATGGCCTTCCTAAGGGACTCGGGGCTGTTCGGCCAGACTGCCTAGGGAACAACTACTACTACTTCTCCATGCACCATTATCATTCTGTCTGTATTTCCCACTACCTATGACCTCTAGTCTTTTAAAAGCAGTGTGTCCAGCTATCTCAAAATGAATGCATCTTGAATTTGGCTCTGTTATCTTTTTATTTATTGTTAGGAGTGGCAACTGCTCCCTGAACTTCTTCCAACCACTCCTCACTCTAGCCAAAGAGCTGCTCCAGCCCCACCTCCAGAAACACAATATGTCTTCCAAATAACAAAACTCTTCCACACACTCAAGAGACTCACCAGCAAGTTCAATCCTTTCACGCCTGACAGTCTCCACCTGCTCTCCCCGACACACCACACACATGAAATCAGCATTATCTTGCAGTCTACATCTGATACCACTACATCTCTTATGCACCCACTTATCATAAACACTGCATTATCTTGCAATCTACCTCTAATACCACTACATCTCTTATGCACCCACTTATCACAAACACTGCATTATCTTGCAGTCTACCTCTAATACCACTACATCTCTTATGCACCCACTTATCACAAACACTGCATTATCTTGCAGTCTACCTCTAATACCACTACATCTCTTATGCACCCACTTATCGCAAACACTGCATTATTTTGCAGTCTACCTCTAATACCACTACATCTCTTATGCACCCACTTGTCACAAACACTGCATTATCTTGCAGTCTACCTCTAATACCACTACATCTCTTATGCACCCACTTATCACTAACACTGCATTATTTTGCAGTCTACCTCTAATACCACTACATCTCTTATGCACCCACTTGTCACAAACACTGCATTATCTTGCAGTCTACCTCTAATACCACTACATCTCTTATGCACCCACTTATCACTAACACTGCATTATCTTGCAATCTACCTCTAATACCACTACATCTCTTATGCACCCACTTATCACAAACACTGCATTATTTTGCAGTCTACCTCTAATACCACTACATCTCTTATGCACCCACTTATCACAAACACTGCATTATCTTGCAGTCTACCTCTAATACCACTACATGTCTTATGCACCCACTTATCACAAACACTGCATTATCTTGCAGTCTACCTCTAATACCACTACATCTCTTATGCATCCACTTATCACAAACACTGCATTATCTTGCAGTCTACCTCTAATACCACTACATCTCTTCTGCACCCACTTATCACAAACACCGTACAAGATGGAATTACTTCCCACGCCCTTGTGACAAACTGCACATGGCCACTCTCCCTCGTCTTTGACAGTACCGCCACCAGCCCTAGATATCATCACTCTTGTTTTATCTGCATTTACTCTTAAGCCCTTGTGCCCCATACCATCTCTCCACTTTCTAAATCTTTC
>NW_027642878.1:15000-22500 GCF_032717465.1 Coenobita brevimanus
TAACTCCCGCCACCTACACCCATACCGTACTGCCCTCCACCCAGGTAGTGCACGTGTACCGCCTCTTGTGTGTACTGTGTGCAAGGGCTACACTACTAGTATGAGTAGTCTTTATTATTATTATTATTGTTATTATTATTATTATTATTACTATTATTATTATTATCAATATCATCTTTATTATCATCATTATACTGGTGGTGGTGGTGGTGAAGACTGATCAGCATTTATAATAAAAGATTGCCTAGAATTTACAATATACAGAGAGAGAGAGAGAGAGAGAGAGAGAGAGAGAGAGAGAGAGAATTATAATAATGATAATAATCTTTCTATTGCCAGACGCCTCAATCCCGTTTGGGGTGGCCACAAACAAATCGCCTCCACGTCGCCCTGTCCCCCGCCATTTCACTGCCCTGCTCCCAACTCACACACCCCTCTCTCGTATACCTCTCCACCCCATCCCTCCATCTCATCCTCGGCCTCCCCCTCCCTCTTCCCCCCTCCACCTCACTCACATACACTCTCTTCGTCAGTCTTTCACCCTCCATCCTCTCCATATGGCCAAACCACCTCAGTGTGTTCCTCATAACGCTTCCTATCACATCCACATCCACGCCACAACGCTCCTTTATATCCTCATTCGTCAGCCTGTCTCTCCATGTGACTCCACATGCTCCTCTTAAATAACTCATTTCCACTGCTCTCACTCTTGACTTGTGTCCTTCCAACAACGTCCAAGCTTCACTTCCGTACGTTAGAGTTGGTATCACAATACTGTCATGTAGTAACTTTTTCACTTCCATGCTCACTTCCCTGTTTCTTATCACTGCTTTCAAAGAACCAGCAACCTTTCTTCCCTGCTGTACCCTTTCAAGCACTTCACCCTCCAAACCTCCATCCTTATTCATCACACTACCCAAGTACTTAAACGTGCTCACATTTTCCAATTCCTCACCATCCAACCTCGCTGTACATTCACTGACTTCACCTCTCTCAAAGACCATCACTTTACTCTTCCCTACATTCACCTTTAGATTCCGTTTCTTACACACTCTCTCAAACTCATCCACCAAGCCTTGCAGCTCCCCTTCGTCTTCACTCAACAACACAGTATCATCTGCAAACAACAGTACAGGGAGTTTCCAAACACTATCCTCTCTCACCAGGGCCACTCCAACATCCACTACCCTACCTTGTACCTCTTTTATTACCCCATCCATGTACAGATTGAACAACCATGGAGACATGACACATCTCTGTTTCAACCCAACCTTCAAAGAGAAAAATTCACTTAGTTCACCATCCACACGCACTGCAGCCTTAGCACCATCGTACATACTCTTCACAGCATTCAACAACTTCCCATCTACTCCATATATTCTTAACACTTTCCACAATCCTTATCTATCCACCCTGTCATATGCTTTCTCCAAATCCATGAAAGCCTCATACAACTTCTCTCCCTTCTCTAGAAACTTTTCCACTAAAGATCTAAGAATGAATATCTGATCTACACAACCTCTTCCCTTCCTAAAGCCTCCCTGTTCTTCTCCAACTAATTCCTCTGTTCTTTCTCTAACTCTGTCAATAAGTATCCTACCATACACTTTTCCTATTATACTAAGAAGCCAAATGCCCCTATGATTACCACACACTTCTTTTTCCCCTTTTCCTTTGTACAAGGGAATAATTATACCTGACTTCCAATCCTCCGGGACTCTACCTTCCTCCCAGGCCAATCTGCACATCTTCCACATCCATTCTACTACTATCTCTCCCCCATGCTTCAGCATTTCACCACACACTCCATCCATTCCCGGGGCTTTCCCCAATTTAACTTTCTTCATTGCTTCCGCAACTTCTATCCTACTGATATCTTCCTGTCTTCTCACCTCCCTCCTTCTCCCAGCCATTCCCCAGCCACTTATACTCGCATTACTTCCATCCTCTATGTTCAACAATTCCTTAAAGTGTTCTCCCCATCTGCTCACTTTTTCTCCCTTCTCCACTAGTAATCTACCATTTTTATCTTTCACTCCTCTGCTAACTTCACTTCCACCCTGTCTTACTCTTTTCACCTCTTTCCAGAACATTTTCTTACAGTCCCTCCACTTTACACTCAAGTTCCTTCCAAATTCCTCATCCACTCTCTTCTTACTCTCTCTTACTAATCTTTTCACCTCTCTCTTTCTACATATAACTCTCTCTTCCGCCTCTCAACTTCTTCCACACCCCTATTTCTCATCCATTCATTGTATGCTTTCTTCTTTTGTGCCACAGCCTGTCTCACCTCTTCATTCTACCACGCTGTTCCTTGCACCCCCCTCCGTCTTCTCTTCCTTCCACACACCACATCACATGCTGCACATATTTCTTCTGTAAATATGCTACACACACCTTCCACGTCTCCCATCTGCTCCAATTCATATTTACCCAATCGTTCCTTCTCTCTTATACTCTGCCTTTTTCTTATCCTCTTGTAACCTTTCCACTCTCCTTGCAACTACTTCCTCTCGTCTTTCCCTTCTTCTATTCCTCCATCTTACTTGAATCCTAATTCTGGCCACCACCAAGTAGCGGTCAGAATGTCCACTCCCCCAACCTCTATAAACTCTTGCATCCATTACACATCTTCGCATCCTTTCATCCACACACACATAATCAATCATTGCCTTCCTTTCATTCAGTTCACCACCCACCCTTCTCATCACTCGGCATGTATACCTGTGGATCATTTTATGCCTGAAGAGGGTATTGGCTATCACCAACCCCCTCCCAGCACAAAAGTCCACTAACGCACTGCCATTCTCATCTATCTCAGCAGGCACACCCCACTCACCAACTATTCCATCCACCTTCACATTCCCAACTTTACCATTCATATCACCGATCAAAAACACTCTCTCATTCCTTCCAAACTTTTCCATGCACACTTCTACATTTGTCCAGAACTCTTCTCTCACTCTGCTAGCACGATCTTGCGTTGGCGCATACACACACACAATCGCCCACATTTGTATTCCAACTTTCAACTTTACCCACACAATCCTTGACCCAACTGATCCATACTGTCTTATGCTCTTCTTCCATCTTTTACTCACAACTATACATACTCCTTCCTTTGCCCTCTCATTCTCACCTACGCCTTTGAATCAACTTTTGAACTATTTTTGCAACTATCTTTATGTATGTACCTAATAAATATATCACTACATCGGGTGTCTGGATGGTACCTACTAATTTGGCACACAGGTAGGTGGAGAGACAGGTAGCGAAAATAAATACTGATGCCTTTTACTAAACTTTTATTTTATTTTGCAACTCTCTTTCTCTCTCTCAAGTAAATCTGTCACTACATCGGGTGAGTGGATGGCACCTATTTGATAGATACATAGGGTAGAGGAAATAAATACTGATCCTTTTAATAATCTTTTAGTCTATTTTTGCGACTGTGCATAGACGTCTATAGAATAATTGTCACTACATCGGATGAGTGGATGATACGAACTAGAGAGAGAGAGGTATGTCGACAGAGGTAGAGAACACTGTAATGTATTTTAATTATCTTTTAATCTTTTTTGAAACTAAATATCGGTATCTAATAATTAATCTGTCACTACATCGGATGACTGGATGGTACCTACCGGATAGATAGATAGGAAGGTAGAAAGACAGGTAGATAAAATAAATACTGATGCCTTTTACTCAGCTTTTAATCTATTTTTCCAGCCAGCTATAACATTACGTATCTACCGTATCAAATAAATCTATCACTACATCGGGTGAGTGAATGGTACCTACATGATAGATAGATAGAAAGGCAGACAGACAGGTAGATCAAATAAATACTGATGCCTTTTAATCATCTTTTAATCTATTTTTGCAACTATCTATTTGTATCTGTCTAATAAATCTGTCACTTTATCGGGTGAGTGGATGGTGCCTACCTCACAGATAAAGATGGTAGAGAAAATAAATAGTGATGCCTTTTGATCATATTCTTATCTATTTCTGCAACTAACCATATGAATCAATCTAATAAATGTATCACTACACTGGGTGAGTGGATGGTACCTCCTAGATAGATAGATAGATAGATAGATAGAAGGTATAGAGACAGATAGAGAACATAAATATCGATGTTTATTAATCAACTTGTAATCTATTTTTGCAACTAGCTATATGCTAATGTCTATTACTACATCGGTGAGTGGATGGTACCTGCTAGATAGAAAGACAGGTCTGTAGACAGACAGGTAGAGAAAAGGACTTTCCATTACTTTTAAAAGCTTTTGAATCTACAGTATATTTGAGACGATTTTTATCTAATTAAACTACTACTTCATCGGGTGAGTGGATGGTACCTACTGGGTAGATATTCAGTAGGTAGACAGGCAGGTATACAAAATAAATATTGATGCCTTTTAAGCAACTCCAGAATTATTTTTGCAACCATCTATATTTATGTATCTAATAAATCTATCACTACACCGGGTGAGAGGATGGTACCTACTAGATAGAAAGATAAATAGGCAGACAGACAGGTAGAGAAAATATTGATGTCTTCTAACTAACTTTTAATCTATTGTCGCATGTATCTACATGTAGCTATCTAACAGATCTATCACTACATCGGGTGAGTGGATGGTACGTAATAAATAGGTAGGTAGTCAGACATGTACATCAAATATATATTGATGTCTTTTAATTAACATTTAATCTATTTGTACAACTAACTACCGGTATGTGTATCTATCTGATAAATTAATAATTAACTACATCGGATGAGTGGATGGTACCTAGTAGATAGATGGGTAGGATAGTAGACAGAGAGAGAGAAAATCAACATTAATGCTTTTTGATAAACTTTTAATCTATTCTTGCAACTATCTATATGTATCTATCCAATATATGTATCACTACATTGTGTGAGTGGATGGTAACTCCTAGATAGATAAATAGAAGGTACAGAGACAGGTACATAGAAAATAAATACTGACGCCTTTTAATCAACTTTTAATCTGTTTTTTTCATCTATACAGTATGTATTGTACCTATCCAATAAATATATCACTACGTCGGGTGAGTGGACGGTACCTACTTGGTAGATAGACAGTAGGTCAACAGACAAGTAGAGAAAATAATTACTGATGATTTTTAATTAACTTTTAATATATTTTTGCAACTATATGTATGTAACAAATTTCCTAAAAGCAGACTTTACTGATCTACCAGAAGACCCGCCGACATGTTGTGAAAATACCCCCGCTAATACCACTACACCAGTCCTGTATGAGACAGCCCTAGCATGTATTCAGTATGGACGGTGGGTGTTAGTGCCATAAAAATACCCCCGCTAATACCACTACACCAGTCCTGTATGAGACAGCCCTAGCATGTATTCAGTATGGACGGTGGGTGTTAGTGCCATAAAAATACCCCCGCTAATACCAATACACCAGTCCTGTATGAGACAGCCCTAGCATGTATTCAGTATGGACGGTGGGTGTTAGTGCCATAAAAATACCCCCGCTAATACCACTACACCAGTCCTGTATGAGACAGCCCTAGCATGTATTCAGTATGGACGGTGGGTGTTAGTGCGATCAAAAATACCCCCGCTAATACCACTACACCAGTCCTGTATGAGACAGCCCTAGCATGTATTCAATATGGACGGTGGGTGTTAGTGCCATAAAAATACCCCCGCTAATACCAATACACCAGTCCTGTATGAGACAGCCCTAGCATGTATTCAATATGGACGGTGGGTGTTAGTGCCATAAAAATACCCCCGCTAATACTAATACACCAGTCCTGTATGAGACAGCCCTAGCATGTATTCAATATGGACGGTGGGTGTTAGTGCCGAAGTAATGACATGTAGAGGTGTATGGTATGTAAGAGGACTACTGGGCCTTGGCAGCAGGATGTGAAGCCTATGCCATGAGTCGAGCACACACAAAAAAAAGAATAGACAGGAGGCGAGGGAACTGATGACATGACAAGGACATTTTAAAGATAGATTGATAGATAGATTGATAGGTAGATAAGTAGATAGATAGATAAAGGAAGACATACAGATACTAGATAGATAAAGAGATAGATAGACGTACAGATAGATAGGTAGATAGTCAACATTTATAATCGAAAGGAAGAAAAAAATTGGAATGGAAATTTTATAAGAAGGCAGGACTTAAATCCATAGATAGATAAATAGCTGCAAATAGATAGATAGATAGTAGATAGATATTGTAGATATAGATTGATAGGTAGATAGATAGATAGATATAAAGGTGCAATGGTGAGGGAGGTGGTGACGTGAGGGATAGATAGATACACAGATAGATAAATAGGTCCAGATAGATACACAGATAGATAAATAGGTCCAGATAGATACACAGATAGATAAATAGGTCCAGATAGATACACAGATAGATAAATAGGTCCAGATAGATACACAGATAGATAAATAGGTCCAGATAGATACACTGAGATAAATAGGTCCAGATAGATACACAGATAGATAAATAGGTCCAGATAGATACACTGAGATAAATAGGTCCAGATAGATACACAGATAGATAAATAGGTCCAGATAGATACACAGATAGATAAATAGGTCCAGATAGATACACAGATAGATAAATAGGTCCAGATAGATACACAGATAGATAAATAGGTCCAGATAGATACACAGATAGATAAATAGGTCCAGATAGATACACAGATAGATAAATAGGTCCAGATAGATAGAGATAGATAAACTCACCAGCAACTGAAGGGAGCTGATGACATGGATGGGAAATTTTAATGGAAAGTAAGAAATAGATAGATAGATAGATTGATAGACAGATAGATAGATAGATAGATAGAATGGTAGGTTGATAAATAGATAGATAGATAGACAGATAGATAGATAGATAGATAGATAGGTACGTAGATAGATCGAGATGGGTAGACAGACAGATAGATGTAGATATATAGATAGGTAGGTAGATAGATAGATAGACAGATAGATAGATGACTCCAAATAGACAGTCGGTAGATGGAATGATGCAAGTAGATACACAGATAGATAAAGAGATATACATAGATAGATAGATAGACAGATGACCCCAAATAGATAGACGGTGGATAGAATTGTGCAGATAGATAGAGTCAGTACTTGTAATAAACAGGTGATGGGAGGCAAGGGAGCTGGTTACATGTGATGGACATTTGAATGGAAAGGAAGAAATAGATACGCTAGATAGATAGACAGACAGATAGAAAACTGTCTATACTAGGCTACCTACTTACCTACCTACCTACCTACCTACCTACTTACCTTCTTACCTACCTACCTACCTTCTTACCTACCTACCTACCTTCCTACCTACCTACCTACCTACCTACTTACCTTCTTACCTACCTACCTACCTTCCTACCTTCCTACCCACCCACCTACCTTCCTCCCTACCTACCCACCTAACTACTGCCCTACCAATCTTCTTACCT